>NW_004524718.1:665212-687622 GCF_000260255.1 Octodon degus
AGGCAATGATCCTGAGAAACTTCAGAAGATTTTTTAAAACAGTTTCTTTAAACATTGCTGTGCTGAGAAAGGGCAAATATAATTCCTAAGGTGGGGCCAGAGAGATGGCTGAATGGAGTAAGCACTTCCCTGGCAAGTACAAGGGTCTGAGTTCCATTCCCTGGTTCCACAAAAAAAAATAATAATAATAATTCCTAAGAGAAGGAGGTCCATACTTGGATTTTTGAAGTTATCATTATGATTTCCCAAGCAGTTAGAGAGCATCAAATCATTTCATTCCTCTAACTTCTACTGTTCTCACTAGGAAATTACAGATAATATTTGATGATGTTCTTTAAAATTTAGCTGTATTTATCAATGTAAGCATTAATCTTAACATCTAATAAATTGTTAAGACCATCTCTCATAAAGTGAAACTATGAATTCTAGACTACTAGAAAACTTTCACTGACCATGGAAATAAGGATAAGCTCTTTAATCAAATACTAATTGTGAAATTTATTTTATTGCTCTAGGCATTCTATATATGATCACTTAAAAACTTATTTATAAATCCTTAATCTATGTATTATATATTAGAATAGCTACTTACTAATTATATTTTACTTTTTCCAGGATAAAAATGATCAACCAGCCGTACTGAAATACTAGGCTTTGATACCTATATTGTCGAGAACTTAAAAATACACAAAAATGTTTAGTACTAATACTTTATTTTCTAAATTCCTTTTGGTAAATTGTCTACATTCTCAGGAAAGCTCAAACACATTCCTGGAATCTGCATCTCCTCATTGTTTCCAAACCTGCATCCAGCCATCTCAGTCCTGTGTCTCTTTTATAGATTATTGCTGTGTGCATCATTCTTCATTCCTTCACATATATCTACCCAAAGAAAACCAATGCTTCTGTAGCCTCCCTGGTAACACTACGCATATATTTGAGCGATCTATCATCGGTTATTTCAGCTTCTCTACTTGTCATGATCTTTAACCCATTTAACTATGTTTTATTTCCTTTCCTACTTTGTATTTCCTCCACAAGGTAATAGATTTGATTTTAACTGATTTTCCATCTCCTTGCTCCATCATTAGGCCCATTTGTGCACATTGAAATGAACATGCATGACTTCAACATCAAGTAATTTTTCTTCCCACTGCTGTATTTTCTTGGTACACATATAGGTATATATTGATTGAATAAATGAGAGATTAGAAATTCTGGAAATGAAACTTGACATACTTAAGGAAATTCAGCAGAAGGGTTTAATGTCCAAAAACTATATTCAATGAAGATGTATGCAGACAATAAATGTGGATCCTTACCTTATACCAAACAATGAATTTAATTTGAGATGTGTTGTCTAATTAAATTATAAAGAAGAAAAGATAGGTAAAGTCAGAGCAAAAACAGTTCTTAAAAAATTATTTTCCTAGGAAGGGAATTTTATGTATGAAAAGGACGATAGACACTTAAATTTCAGAGAAAAGTTAAAATTCAACAAATATTTTAAAGAAAAACACTGACAGATTTAAGGTGATTATATAAAATATATGCTATATATATTCATATTTTATGCTATAAATACATAAACATATGTACAACCATATCTATTCACAAACAAAATTTAAACTATACAGAATTTTAAAAATCTGAGAGAAGACAAAAGACAAAATGAAATATTTATAGGTATTAATGGATAATTTAAAATGACATTAATAAAATGGTTCTAATAAAGAGTTAGAAAATAAATTAGTTTTAGAAATGTATTTTGAGAACAAATTATCTATACTTATTACAAGTAGATTTTACTTGATTTTTATCAGCACCAATAGATTTCAGAAAAGAGCACAAATACACACAATTTGTTTATCTAAGGACCAGCGAGACAGCTCAGAGAACTAAACTCTTGCTTAGGCAAGCTCAGGGACTGGTTCGATCTCATGCCATGCCAGCCCCACCCATGGACAAACTGAGGCAACAATTGCAACTCAGTGTGGTTGTGCATGCCTGTAATCTCAGCGATGGGGAGGCCGAAAACAGGAGGATGATCACAAGTCTGAGCTGCAGAGTGAGACCCTGTACCAAATATACTAAAAAAAAAAAATCCAAATGTGGAAAAATGTTCAATTGTTTAACTAAACATTCCAGTTATTACAAGAATATTTTATTTGGTGTGTGTCTCTCACTTGTAGTTTCAATGCTGAAAATTGTGTTCTTCACACGGAAGATTCTATATCCTCTCTGGTCTTTGTCTTTTTTAAGGTCAAGAGTCATGTTTACAATAGTCTTTGGGCCTCATTCTCCAAAGAAAGTCATGGTGTAGGACAAAGCATGTTTAAAAAGCTGAAGTTACTATTTCCCATCAGAGATTATCACTCTCTATTTGGAAATTTGATTCAGTGCAGTTATCACTTTTAACCTTATCTCAGTTCCCAGCCAGTAGTGATGTTCTTCACCCATCTCTCTGCTCCATAAAGCAAAGTCTGAACTTCATGACATCTCTTTGGCCACATATTGTCCTTGGCTTATGTGCAGCTTCTAACCAGCTCCTGAGTGTTCATAGTTACTTAAATTCCTCTTACAATTGTCCTGGTTTTCATTTGTCTTACATGTAGCCCACTGTGTGTGTGTTTGATTTTCGTTACTTGGTTATTGCAAATATATGTTAAAATATTTGGATCTTAGACTCCGTGTTAGGATCCTCCTCACACATTTGCTTTCTACCTCCTCCTTGGAATTCAGTTTGTTAGGAACCTGGCCCCACCGCTTAAACTTGTCTTCAGTTCTTTTGTTTCCCAAATTATAATATCCACATTGAAACTTAAATACTTACTCTTGTACGTAGTAATCACTGACCTTGGTGAAAACTTAGATGTGTTTTCTATTAAATTTATATATTTAATGTTAGTAAGCCTTCAAGAGCTACTGAACTCTGGAATCCCAAGTGAGACTTGGCATCTCTGGGACTCATCATGAGAACTAACCCCCACCACCCCTCCTAGGAAAGGTGACTTCTAACATCTGCAAGAGTGCACAGCTCAAGTCCACATGAAGGCACACTTATATTCTCAGCATCCTTATTATTAACGTAGTTCACAAACTTTATATGGTCTTGATACACTCTCACCTTTTAAGTAAAGTTTCATTTTTCCTGATCTATATGTTTATATCTTGTCATTCTACCATGAACATTATTATATCATGATTTTTATTTTTGCATAATATAAACATTTAACTTGTATATTCTATATATAGAAATGAACATATTTTATGAAACTTGAAAAAAATAAGTATAAGAACTTCAGATTATTTGCTTTGTCATTTACTTGACAGTTTAGTTATAAATCATTTAAAGTTGCCTGAAATTTCAAAAGCATAGTACAACTTGATTAAAAGGCCAAAAATTTATGAAGGTTATTTTTATTTTTCACATTCAGCTAAGTATCATTAATTTAATAAAAGTAGAATCACTTGAATTTTAAGTCTCAAAATCAGCTCTTTGACAACATAAAGAATGGTGATGCACTTCATGCATGTAATTCTTATAGCATGCACACAATTTCAAGAGTAAGATTAATTGCTTAATATTACCAATGTGTATCAGCCTTCACTTGCTACTGCTGTGAAAACCATTTCTAATTCATAAGTTCCTCTGAAATCACAAACAGGAACATCAAGATAGCAAGGAAACAGATGTTCAGAAGTACTGGGAATCAATATCTAATTATGCAAGAATCTATTGCATTCTTGCTGTCTGAGGAGAAGGGTTTGACAAGTTAATTAATTTGTCTTTCCTCTTACCTAAGCACATCCATCACTCAAATCTTACATACATTCTGAATCAATATGTGCCTCTAACATTGGCAGGAATACAATATACAAACTTCATGGCAGTCAGATGTGGTTGCATTTTACTGTGAGGTCGTAGGACTCTTGTCTTATATAAAGGGCTGTTTCCTGTAACCCAAAAAGGTTAGCCCTGGAGTGGAAGTATAGATTTTGCAATTGGTACCCTGACAAGCAGTGAGTGCTAGTCGATGAATGAAGCTCCTGTGTCCTCTTAAACAAGTATGCATTTTTAGTGTATGTTTGTGAAATTTGTCCTAAAGATGCTGCACCTTTCTTGGTAGGAACTTTAGAGAAAAAGTATTGAAAGAAATCCATGATTTTCATAAGTTCTTTTGATGGTGCTCTAAAACATGTGGTTTCTTCAGTAGGTGCTCTGATTAAAAAAAGAAAAACAGACTTTTAACTTAGGGGTAATCTTGGCAGAATCTTGTAAAGTGTAGCATAGATTTTCCTGGTGTAAGTCCAGTGTTTAATCTTTTATCATTGAGTTAGAATAGAAATAAGTATTAGAAAAGAAATAAGGACTAAAAAAAGTCTGTTGGTTTCAAAACTTCTCCAGTTCAACAGAGTAAGTAAAAATTCCTTGAAACCCTAACTTCTCCCTAACCAGTTTAGAGAGAGTGATCTATGGTCCACTATGAAAAAGGCATTGTGTGAGCATATTAATTTCTTCATTCTTATCTAATTGTCTTATTCCTCATGCAAAACCCACTGACAGTCTTCTCCATAAATGCATGTATGTGAGCAGATATTCATTCCTTGGAAAATAAATAAAATTTGTAATATTCCTCAGATGTTTTATTTTTATTTTTGAGGGGTGTTTTAATACAAGGTCTACAGAGTCTCCCTATGTAGATTGGACTCGTAGTGATCCACATGTGTTCAACCTCCCAAAGAGCTGGGATTACATTGAACCCAGACCTCTGCACTCTGCCTAAGCGGGAACTTTAATCTGCTGAGCTATTTGGCCAGCCCTCAAATTTGTTTAACAAGCAGCAATGCCAATTACATTTAGGCATCCTTTACTCCTAAGTCTCTTGGATAATTTAATATAATTTTATCATTTATGTAACATCACTTATATGTCTGTATCCTCCTATTACCGTAGAGTTACATATTAGTTACTTGTTATACTTGTCTTTTAAATTTAAACCAATTCTTAACTTAATACAATCCATTTCCATCTTCACTCAAATACTGATATTGCTGTTTCCCTGTCTTATGAGAAAAAATTCTAGGGCCGGCCAAATAGCTCAGCTGTTTAAAGTACCTGCAAGCAGTCGCAGGGGGCCAGAGGTTCGATCCCTGGGCGTGCCTTGCCGGCCCCGACTCCAGAGCTCGCTGAGACAGCAATTGATTTTTTTTTTCCCCTCCCGAGGGCTCAGCCTGCCGGAAGGGCAGGTCTGATAAGGTAGGTGGAAGTGGGAATGGAACCACGGTATCCTAAGCCTGCCTGTATTTGCATAAGCAGGAGCTTAAACAAATGAGCTAACCAGCAGCCCTCCCCGCCCCAGAGGGCAATTGAGACTGGGCGAGGTGGCGTGCACCTGTAATCCCAGTTCTTGGGAGGCTGTAAACAGGCGCATCAATATGAGTCCCATCTAGTAGTGAGACCCTGAACACCCTTTCTTTAGACCTTTCTCCAAAATATAACAACAAAAGAAAAAGAAAAAAGAAAAAAGTCTTCTGTATTATGTTGTTTTTAAGTTAGAATTTCTGCTAGTGTCTCTTTCCTATGCACTCTATCCATGATATCAGCATTAGTACTTTCATAATATGTGCTAAAGTGTGTACATTTAATTGTGCCTCTTTATACTACCATATGGACTCATATCACAATAGTTTTCATTCAGACATTGTAATGTTGTGTATTTTTGTCACTCAGATTTATGGAATGGGTAGATATTGTCTGAATCTATGCTGGAAATTTAGAATTCCAAACCCTGCACAAGACTTACTTAAGCAGAATGTGCATTGTATGAAGCTCCATCCTCATGTGATTTGAGCGCATATCAGTCTGAAAATCTTTACTCCATGTGTTGCCTCCTGCTCACCTATTTGATCTCAGTTGTTACAATTCACTGGTTGTCTATGTCATCTTCTGGCCTCCCAACTCACCAAGGTCTTTCTCTACTTGGGCTTCCTGAAGTGGCTGCCCATGATGCTTCCCCTGATTGTGTCAGTGGCTGCATCCTTTCCATTCAGGTCTCTGGCTGTCATCTCCATAAAGTGGAGGGATATAGTTTTAATGAGCGTGTGAGGTTCCTTCTAGTCTTCTATCAGAATTTTGTTCTATACTATCTTTAAGAATGTTTGCATAGAACACAGGTTGATTTCCTGTTGAGAAACAAGCAAACAACAAAAACTAAAATAAAACCAGTAAAGTTTGTGCCCGGGAATGGGGGGTTACCCAAGTTAAACCTATTCATTGTGCCACAAAACTACTGTGCGCCCAACACCCTGTCTGGCCTGGCTCAGCATCCTTTCCAGAGTCTTGAAGGGGGAAGAAAACTGATATTCACACAAAGCTTATGCTTTTTCCTTGCTACGAGTAACATGATTTTTTTTAACCCACTCACATTACCCATGAATGTGGTGCATGAAGAAAACAGGCTTTGGGGAAGAAAATCTGGCAGAGAACCCACAAACCAGATTTTTTTAAGAAAGGTAAAATTAATTAAGAAAGTACTTAAGAATTACCTTTCCCTTATGCATATTTCAAACATTACAATGTGGTTTTGAGCAATTAAATTATAATTTTGATAATTCTTTTGATTCACAAGTATCAAAATCAAAATAAAAGATGGATAACAAGGTAGGCAGCAATGAAAGACGGATCAAGAAATCAAGGAGAGAGAGGTGAGGGAACAAGGGGGTATGGAAAAGGAATACAGATGTGTAATGTACAGGTACCAACATCACAAATGGAATTTCAGTAATAGTCCTGCTCATGTATGCTTAAACAGGCAGGTGAAACACATCTGACTATGAAACATGTAAAATAACCAGTTCTTTTCACTTAATTGCTGTTGCATGAGTAGCTTCATGGTTTTGAAAATACTATTTCTTCTTTAATAGCTTTTAGGTACTGGGAAGAAAGCTGAATTCCCTGAGTTGTCAATGATAAAAAGCTTCTTATTTCAACATCTTCAAGAATAGCATTTATTAAGTATAAATAATTATTAACTAAATTGGCAATATTATTTTATTACCATATTATAATTTTAGATATAGTTCCTTAACTAGTATTACTGACAAATTTATTCAATTTTTTAAGTTTTTAAAAGAATTTTGGAAAGGGAATGAGAAAACTCACATGGAGTACATTATACACAGAGAAAGAAGGAAGACAATAAATGTGGTATGGTTTGCTTTTCATTAGGATAAATTAGTATTACTTTTAAATGTATGTTGATTTTCTTTCACGTGTTTTGGCCAACATCAAAAATAGCCATTATAAGAAAATTGAAAATTTACCTAAAATTGGAGATCAAAGGAAAAAATAGTTTGCTACAATTTCTCATCTTCACAGAAAAATAGCTTGGTAAATTACTTATGCTCAGAATTTGTAATTTTCTCAGTGTGAGTGAAGAGCATATGTACTGGGCTGGCGAGATAGCTCAGCAGACTAAAGCACCTGTTTAGGCAAGTTTAGGCAAGCTTGGGGACCACGGTTCAATCCCCAGCACCATGTGCTGCGCCAGCCTCGATCCCCTCTCCCCAGCACAGAGCCTGCCACAGAGTCCGTGTAGTGACTCAAGCCTGTAATCCCAGTTTGTGAAAGCAGGAGGATCATCATATGCCTAGCTGCATAGTAAGACAGTGCAACTACAAAATACACTAAAAAGTAAACAAATACAAGAGCATATGCCAGGCAAGTTCTTATTGTACTGAGCTATCTCCCCAGACCTTAAAAGAGCATATGTATTTGACAAATATCCCATAATCCCAAGGAACTGGAGTAGAAGCCAAGCACTTGGAATGTGGAGGGCGGGAGTTTTCCTGTGCTTTTCCAGATCAGGCCATAGATGGTAACTTACTGCATTTAAACGTTTCTTGTAAGACTTATGGGGACAATTTTGAAAAGATGCAGTGATATGACGATTCAAAGTCATTAAAAACTGGGCAGTGGAATGCGGAGTATTAGTCCTTGGCAAGAGACACTGTGCGCTTGGTTTCCAGGATGCACATAACTGTCATGAGTAAGATATATATCTGAATTCAATGTATTTATTGAAATAACACCTATGAGGCTTGAGGCTAAATCAGGATGGAGAAATAAGAAAAGCAGATTTTAAACATACAAAGTGTGATATATATATATATATATGGGTGTGTCAAAGCCTGGTCCCTGAACCTGCCTAAGAAGTGCATCAGTCCACTGAACTATCTGGCCAACCCTTACAACTTTCTTTCAAATAAATAAATGCTGATTTCCTAAATTATGAGCTTATTAGACTGTCTCAGATTTATGAGAATAAATCAGATTTGTTCATAAGTCTGACAAAGTGAGTCTTACACCTGCTTGATGGAAATATACAATATAAAATATAAGTGAAAAGCAAACACCAACAAAAATAGTGTAAATGAACTAGTTTTACTTTTACAGTAACCTTAAAGTGGTAGTATAGTGAAGTAAAACTATAAATCAACTCTTTGCCTTTTTATCTCACTGTTACCGCTTTGCCCTTCCTAGCCATCCCCTTCACATCACTGCTGCTTTTCCTTCTGCTTCTGCTCATTTCCTTGCACACTCCACTGCTGTCCACAATCACACTATGAAGCAAGTGAACAGCTGCACAACTGTGGCCTTGTGCAGTAGACACAGAGCTAGTTCCATGATCCATTGGTACCAGGGAAATTTACAACTCAAATGTTTGTGAGTTGAGGATTTACTGTACTCATTTATGAAAAACTATGACTTAAATTTATATTCTTCTATATCAATAGGACTGAAAATCTTGAACAAATATGATTTCAAGTCTGAGTTGAGTGTTCAAAATCATGTTATCTGTGCCACATTTTGTTCAGAAATGTTTATTTTGTCCATTTTTGTTGTAAATACAGCACTAGTCTAATTAATTCATTTTCTTTTGAACCTATACTTTCTTTGAAATTTTCATTATTTAACATCATGTTCTGCATCCTCAATTATCAGTAGGAAAGTTTGCTGCAATTTCTTTATATAAGTGAGTATTAATCATTGTTTTACAATCTTGTTCCTTTTCCCCTTCTCCATACATTTTCCCATCCTGCCTTTCTGTGCCCTGACTTTCAAGTCCAGATAATTTGAAGACATTTTTGCAGAAAAGGCTTGAATAACTAGCTTAGATCCCCGTATGATACAAATATGTTTATTTGTACATATAGCAGTTTTGTGGTGTTAAAAATGAAGTTCAAATTTGTTTTATTTTATGTAGGTAAAAAATAAAAAGTATGTAAATGGCGTTCCTTAGTTTTTTATTTTATTTTCATAAGGTGAAAGAGAATAAAAGAATTTCCTCAGAATATCAAAGTAAAGAATGCTAAATAAAGTCTCAATAACAAAAATTATCCAAAGACTGAGCTTGAAAATAAATAGTTGACAAAAAATACAAAGAATAGTATATTGTGTAATTGTAAAAGAATAAAAAATAAGACACATATTTTAGTAAATATACAAATAGATATCACAATATTAATACTTAGTATTACAATCAGAGAAATCATTAAATTTAGGGGAATAAGTAGAAATTATAGAGCAGAAGGTAGAACACTTCAAATATGTGTGAAATACTTTACTTTTTAAGGAATTTGAAATGTGTTTTTTTGAATAAATTCATCATACCATTTTGCCAATGTATATTTTATCCTCCATATCCCCATACCCCCTTGTCTCTTAAAGACATAGACGGCAGCCAGGATTTTGGTGCTGATCCCAGAGTGAGTCCTTCGGCTAATTAAATGGTCAAGATGCCTATTCTTTCCATTGTCAGCATGTAGAGCTAAAATAATGATTATGTTAATGCATAAAAATAATAACATTCTCATCTCCTGAGTCAGACTCTCACTAACAGTCCAGACCTTGAAACTTGCTGTACTTTCTTTCAAGCAGTATTCTTTACCTCTGTATAGAATACAAAGTCAAAATGTTCCTTATATGAAAATTATATGAAACAGTAATTTTTGCATTTGTTCTAATTGTAAAATTATATTATACTTTTCATTTATTTATTGTATTTATTTATTATTTTTTAATTTATTTTTTTTGTGATACCAAGGATTGGGCTCAGGAGCTGTCTCCCTGGAACATTCTAATTTTTATAATCCTGATCTTTCTGATGATGACATACTAAAGTCAGCACTATTGTTTTAATCAAGGACTTTAATCTATTTGATCTAGTTCCTTACCCTACAAAATAGAAGAATTCTGGTAGAATTAAATGAGAAAATATAAATGATAAAATTATGTATTTTTTGCATAACCTATCCTTGAACTTTTTATTATTTTTAGAATAACTAATGTATTAAATTTTAATTGGTTTACACCTTGGAATTATTGCTGAAATTCTGGAGAAATATTAAAGTACAGATATTTAATAATGGCTCATTTAGTTCTGCATAGTTACTACCATATTCCAAAACTCTGTACTATAATGGGAAATTATTAATAAGGGTAGCATAGCTAACTTCATCCACAATTTCTATTAGTAAATCACATCCAATTAGATTTTCCTTGCCAGTCTGTCTATGGTGATTCTAATTTTCATACTTTTCAAATCTATTTTCTTTCTGTTTGTACGTGTTTGAAGGAATATTCATTTTATTGCTATGAGTTGGTCTGATAGTTTGCAAAGAATGTTATTAGTAGTGTATTCAATTAAATGGTCTGCAGAATTTCACTTTGTGTAGAGCCTTTCATCACAAAAGATAAGTATGGTAAGATACACAGACTGAAGCTGAGCATGAGATTGACTTTAGGTGTCAGTTTTCCTTTCACATGTATTTTATGCCTACAATTTCCATTTCCCATATTGGTGGTGCATCAAGCTTAATGAGGTGGTCGTTAGGGAACTGTGTGTCCTCTCAATGAAGTATGCATTCAGTGTGCCTCATTAGCATTGCATTCCAAATATAATAAGACTCTTTCCTTCCAAGGATTACTGATGGACCAGTACACTGACTATTTTATAAAGTTCAGGGGATAAATTTTAAAATGATCATGCAATCAATCTGACAAAATATTTTAGCAACTCAAATTTTTAATAACTTGATGGATTTAGCTTAACAATAAACTAATTTAGAGCACTAGTCAAACTTGTTTCAAGTAAGCTGATGGAATCATTTTCAAAACAAGGCTGTGTTTTCAAATTGGCCATAAATTTATGAAATTTGTCCTGTATCTGTGTGGAAAATAATGACAGTTGTTTTCTTTCCTATTATTTACAGAATATTTAAAATACAATAGAATACCAAAAATTAGATTCCACCTTCAGTAATTTGTATTGGGAAGGAAGTGAATATTGGTACTTGCAGTACAGATACAAGCAGCTTAAACTGAAAAGACTAATGAAAACAAAAAATTTTCAATGATCTAATAATGTTCATGAATAACAAAGAGATATCCTAATAAGAATATATACCTATAAATAGGTAACATAATTTTATATACTTATGTTCTTTATCACGCATCTATTTATACATACACAAAAACCTTATTTTTAACTTCCAAAGAAAATTGGCAGTAAGTATAAAGTGTAGTCACTTGAAATATTTTTAGTAGAAAACTATAGATCATGAGAAAAACATCACAAAAATATCCTTGTATCCAATCGTTTATGTACTTATATAAAAGATATATTTGACAATATAATACTAATTTGCTTGAGATTGGATTCATATAAAGTTAAGAATATTGTATAATTTATCTAAGATACTTGGTGAATATTATTAATTTCACTTCAGAAAGAAAAGGAATTATAACTATAATATTAATAAAATGAGAAATATTTGAAGGAACTTTTCATACCTAATGCCAGTTCAAATATTGTAAGAACTTAAATTCAACAAAATAACCCAATATAGTTCAATAGTCCAAAACAGTAGTGAGTTATCAGCACATCTGGCAATTGTTCAAGGTTGTTGACCTGACCCTTTTAAAGCTCAGCATATTAATATGGCTTTGATTTTTTATATCTCATGGTTACACTTTTTTTTTAAAGCAGAACCAGGGAATGAACTCAATCCCTCTCACTTGCCAGGGAAGCATTTATTCTACTGAGCCATCTCCCTGGCCACCCAGTGGTCACACTTTTATGTTGGATGTTTAAGACCAAGTTAAAGCAAGCCCTATATAAATAAAAATGTAAATTTTTCTATCTGATAAGGTCAGTCACAAACTTACCATAGAAAAAAACTACAGTAGGTCATGAAGACCAGAATGACAGGCCTTCCAAGTGTGACCCTCCTATTACATATTGCTTTCTTCAGTGCAGTAGCTTAGTTCACAGGTATCAGCATATATAGTTAGTCAGGATGAGAGTCCTACCAATTAACTGGTAGATTCAAAAACCTGCTGATGTTTCTCAGGATCATTGCCTTATCCATCTTATGTGTATAAATGTATGGCTTTGTCCCTGTAATTTTTCCAAGCTTTTCTCCTTTCCCTCTTCTCATTCTCCAATCCTAAAGTTCTCGCTTTCCTTTTAGTTGTTTTTACTTTTCTATTTGAATGTCTTCTTTTGAATTCTTATACTAGGGAGACTATATGATATTTACACATGTGGACCTGGTTTATTTCACTTATGAGTATATCTTCACTTATATTTAAGGGGCATCCACTTAAATATAGATGCTCCAAGTTTATCATTCTTTATAGCTGAGTAATACTCTATTGTATAAAAATACCACATCTTTTTCATCCATTCTTCAAGTGAAGAGTATCTTGGTTGTTTCCAATTTTCTAGGAAAATTCCTAGTAGGTGGATAGCTGGCTTGAATGGAATTTCCAGTTCTAGTTTCTTAAGAAGTCTCCACACTGATTTCCATAATGGTTGCACCAGTCTACATTCCCACCAGCAGTGAAGAAGTGTTCCTTTTTCCCCACAGCCTCTCCAGCATTTGTTGTTGGTTGATTTCTTTATAACCATTCTTTGTGGGGTGAGATGGTATTTCAATGGTGTTTTAATCTACATGTCATGGGTGGCTAGTGATGTGGAACAATTTTTCATATATTTATTTGCTTCCTTAATTTCATCTTCTGAGAAGTGTGTGTTCATCTCAGTAGCCCATTTCTGGATCAGGTCTTTAAATTTTGGGGCCCTCATGTCTTTTCATTCTTTATAAATTCTAGAGAGCAGACCTTTGTCTGAGTGCTTATTGGTCAAGTTTTTTTTTTTTTTTTCCAAATTTATGAGTTGTTTTCCCACTTTGCTGGTAATTTCTTTTGACATGCAAAAACTTCTCAAGAAGAGGAGGTCCCATTTTTTTCATTTTTTCAAGTATTACCCATGCGATTTGATTTTTGTTCATGAACTCCTTGCCTACTCCTATATTTTCAAGAGTTCATCCTACTTTCTCTTCCAAGAGATTAAGTGTTTCTTTTTAATGTTTAGATTTTTAATTCACTTTGACTTTAACTTAGTGCATGGTGATAGACCTGGTCAAGTTTTATTTTTCAGCATGTAGAGAGTCAGTTTTTCCAGCATCATTTGTTAAAGAGGCTATCTTTCTTCCAGTAAGCATGTTTGGCTCCTTCGTTGAAGATCAGGTGACTGTGTTTGTAGAGGCCTCTGCATCTTCTCTCTTCCATTGATCCTCAGGTCTATTTTGTTGCAAGTACTATGCTGACATACCAATTCTTGCCATACTGTCTCTCAAGTAAATGTTTTTTTAAAAAGGGGGGGGGCTAATAAATAAAAAAATGAGACAAGAAAAAAATTTCACAGGACTGTCCTGCTGCAATGCTGTATATGGTTAGATTTCTAAATTTCTGTGTAAAAATATGTAATTGTTTATTCATATTTTTAAAATTTTTTTACGTTTTAAATTTTTTCTTAATACTCTGTAGAGACTCAAAGTTTAACATATCAATACCATATGGAAGATGCCTGTGCCATGTTTTGCCTAAAATGTTTGGCATTCAGACAGACAGTGAGGTTAAATACAACTGCATATCCTGCAGGGTAATAATTGGAGAGTTAGTAACCTATGTTTGGAGAAGAAAAATTAGAGAAAATGAAAGGTTACAAGGATAGCCAACATTTTGGCCCTAGCCTTTCAAGGTCAGTGAAGAGTCAGGACATAGGAGAACCTATACTGTAACATTATGTAACTCAGTTGTGACCCAAATTTTCTGATCAAGAAGATTATAGGGCCACAGAGCAATGTGATCAATGATGTAGAATGTTTCTAAGGAGGATCACATGGAGAGAAAACATCCTTTCAGGCTTTCACAGAGAGAAAATTGGTCAAGCAATGACCATGATTCATCCACATGGTTGACACTGAAAAAGTATCTGCAAACTGTGGTACAGGGTAACAGGATAAATTCTGAGAGGACCTGACTGACCTTATCAGATACAAAAGTTACATTTCTTGTTATATAGGTCTTGCTTTATCTTGGTCTTAACCATCCAACAGAAAGGTTTAAAAATGAGTTATAAAAAAGTAAAGCCATATTTATATGCTGAACTGTGAAAGGCTCAAGTCAACAACTTCTGACATTGCCAGTCCTATGGATAACACACTACTATTATGGACTACTGGACTATATTGGATTATCTTGCTGAATTCATGCACCTACAATATTTAAATTGCAATAGAATACCCATCTCTAACAAAGCTAATCTAAAAAAGGGGATACAATTGAAGGATCATTTTGTATCTGTATATACAAAATAGGATAGATATACAGCTATTTTCTCTTAATTCAATGAGAAGAAAGATTTGTGCTAATAGTTTTTGGACAGGATATCATGTGTGCATCTTATACTATGAATAACTAGTAAGATGATAACGATATGAAATTTATTAAATATTGAAGCTGTCCTACTATTCAGTTTTGAAACTGTCTCATTGCTATCTTTTTCTCAATAAAATTAATAAAAACATTGGGAAAAAGAAAACTATGGTAGATGAGCTTTAGAAAAATTTTGGTTCTTAAAGTAATTTTGATTTTAATCTATATTATTTCACACTTTTATGAAAAATCTTTTCTTTATTCAGTATCGATAAATAAAAGTTTCACATAACAAGATTTTTCGCATTTATTCAACATTGAGATGTCTTTAACAAGAATAATAGCAAAAGCAGAAAAGGGTAATTTTTATCATAAAGTTAATATATTATTGCCTATTAGTGCTATAGTTTGGTACTTGCTTTTTTTTTTCTTTTCTTTTCTTTTTTCAATTTAGTTAGTACAGGTTCTATAGGATCTCATTACTAGATTGGACTTGTAGTGATCCTCCTGTTTACAGTCTCCAAAGAGGTAGGATTATAGGCCTGCATCACCATACCCAGTCTCAATTGTCATCTCAGTGTGCCCTGGGGGTGGGACCGGCATGGCTGGCCTGGGGGATCGAACCCCCAGCCCCTGTGCCTGCTTGCAGTTGCTTTAATATGCTGAGCTATTTGGCTAGCCCTAGTTAGGCTTCTCAAGGAATCAATTATCAAGTTGACACAATGTATCTACCATTACGGTCACCTTCAAGGGGTTCCTCTGGCAAGAGAAGTAAGAGTGGACTAAGGAGAGATGGAGAACATACGAGTCAAGAAGACCTGGGAGAGTTGGCCATTCAGAGTCAAAACGAAGAATGAATTCAATACATCTGTAGGAAAAGAGATGCACGTGGAGAACATAGAGTTGAGGGAAATCAGACACAAGCTTAACAAAACTACAGATATCCCTCATTTACATAAATCAAAGTACAAGCAAAGAGCAAAATAAAGACTGGATGAAGGGAGAAAAAAGACATACATTTTTCACATATGGGAAGGGGTCCAAAAAGCAAGGACAAGGATGGAAAGGGAAGTAAGAAGTAAGATAAGCCATGCACAGGAACCTAAGAACCACAATAAATGTAAACATTATATGCCATTAACATGAATTAAGAATAATTGTCCAGGGAGGTGACTCATTAGAATAAGCACTTCCCTGGCAAGCTCAGGGGTCTGTGTTCAAACCCCCATTCCGAAAAAAAAAGAATAATAATAACAGCAATAGTAATGAACATAGAGAAAGTGGATTAAAGACAGGGAGGGCAGTGGATAGGAAGGGAGAATTATAAAGAAAAAAAGCAAGAAAGAGACTGTGTCATGTAACGCCCCTACTGCCCATAATGAATGTTAACTTCATACACAACAATTGTATTCTAATAAATGAAAGGAAAATAAATCACTTTTCTAAAGTTCACTTGTTAAACCCTAAATAAAACAATTACGAGGTATAAATAGGGATGTATTGGAAATAAAATTTTAAAACACACTAGAGTTAATGTCTGATTACTCTCAGGGTGGGAGGGGGAAGTCAACATTAGCTCTCAGATTTCAAAGGTAAGTAAGTGAACAGAGATGTAGCAGACGATGAGATAGGAGCACAGGATTCCAAGTGACATTAGTGGGATAACCTCAGTTTTAATATATTAGATGTAAACTTTAAAAACATGGACATATAAGGGGATGCATCCTACAGCAAAGAAAATGACCACATTATGCTGCAAATGAAAGGATGGAAGCAGCCCTGGCTAGGGCCAAAACTGGGATTAAGCAGGTTTGGAATTTTATTGTATTATACCATTGCATCAGACTGATTTGATGCAGAGTACACATGAATTGAAAGAAAAATAATAGATCATAAATTGTCTAGATGTCACAAATCACCACACTGTCCAAAACTTTCTGAATAAGCTTGGGAAAGACTATAGAGATAAGCAATGTTTATCCTATTATTTTAAAATTTCAGGTATAAGGAAAAAACTTATTGGATATCAACACAGTTAAATTGCTTCAACTGCTAAATGGATAAAAAATATTTTTAAATAATTGTTAATATGTGTCCTCTTTGCCACTTGTTATTAATCTCATCGCCACACCCATACACACACACACACACACACACACACACACACGTTGAAGAAGGGACTAGAACACAAATTTCTAGAGTTACAATTTTTACTCTGTTGTCTTAACATCTCACTAAGGCTTTAAAGTTCGTGTGACAAGAAAGGAGAGTCTCAGTTCACAGATATTAGCATATAGAGTAAGTCAGGGTGAGAATTTTACCCATTAACTGCTATTTTTAAAAACTTGATGGAAAATTTTAGGACCATTACCTTATCCATCTTGTTTATATAAATGTGTTGCCTAACAGCAATGGACAACCATCTCTGACAAAACAAAACAAAAAAGGGGGATATAAACAAAGGACTGTTTTGTGGTGAAAACATAGATATATGTATATATAAGATAAGGTAGATATATAGCTATTTTTCTCTCAGTTCAATGAGAAGAAAGGTTTGTACTGATATTGTTTAAACAAGATATCATGTCTGCATTTTTCTCTGAATAACTACTACAAAGACAACAATATGCAATGTATTAATTATTGTAGCTAACCTGTTTTGAAACTTTTTGATTGCTATTGTATCTTTTTTCTCATTAAAATGAATAATAAAAAAGACAAGAGAGTTATCAGTATAGGATGATGCCAAGTACAACTTATTAAGTTCAGGTTAACCTCCTGCCCCTGACAAGCAACAACACAGTGGCCCTCCATTACCTTCGGTACCCACCCAACATTCTATGAAGCCCTGCCTTTTACCCATCATCTGAAGAATTAAGAATTGAAAAAAATCATTATTCCAGCCTGTACAACTACTATCTCTTCAACTGAAGTTTTCTAATTACCAAAACTGTGCGTATTCTCTGTTCTCATATCTACATGCTTCTAGGCAGCAATGATACAAACTGTGGTAGCTAAAATATGGCACAGTTTTGTTGCGTGGTGGATGTTCACTCCTATTGTTCAATTTGGATGTAAAGTGATAAGTGTATCTGAAGGCTGATGAGTCAGTTAATAGAGGGATGACTTACACTGGGACATGCTTAAAGGGAGTTTTGTCATAAATAATTTATTTCTACTTATCATTGATCATAAAGATTATGGCTATAAAATCAAAACAAATAGATGAAACAAATATTTCATCTTTTTGTTTTAAGTTGGCATTAAAATAGAACATGGAAAATTCTTGTCTCTTTTAAAAATACTACAGGTAGTAGGCACATGCTAATTCTCACAATCTTAGACTATAGGTCTTAGATTAGGTCTAAGATATAGGTAATTTGCAAAAATTTCTGTTTGCAAATTGTACCAGAGTTTTTCTTATGCTGAATTTTATTTTATCATGGCAATGTAGAGATAAGGTACATAGAGAAATTCTAGCTCTAATTAATTTTGGAAAGGAAAACATTTTCTGAATGTGGAATCTAACAGTCAAGTCAAGAACTTGACCTGAGAGGAAGAAGTTGCTTCTCAACTTTTTTGCTATGATGGTCTACATGGTGGATTACCTAATAGTAAATTTGTGACACCTGGCTGAACTGACTCTGATTCTGGGTGTGGAAGGCCCTCCTCATGACTGAGGCCAACAGCATAAAAAAGAGAGCTGGAGGGGAAGTCGGTGTGCTGTTGTTTCTTTTGGAGTAGCTTGTCACACTGTTTTTCCTGATATGAGCTTGGCTATTCTCATCTTTGGAGGAGGAGCTCAGGTCCTGGTTATTACTGAGGATGGCTACAGTTGTTTTGGGTGGAGCTCTGGACCTTACCTTGAGCATCCTCACTTCCTGGCTCCAGTGAAGATCCCTCAGCCTGCTGGCACAGACCCTTTATCCCAGTAGTGAAGGATTTTTAGATTCCAGCACTGACCTTTGGGCCTTCTCAGTGCAACTCCTTGTTACAGACCTGCATGAAACATTGCCACAGGCTTTTAGCCTTCAGCTGGACTCATGCAGAACACTGCCATGGGTTTCAGGGCATCAAGTGGATTTTGGGGGTCTGTTGTTTGTGGACAGATCTCCTACACTCTTCTTCACTTGGCTATTTGGGTTTACATTATAACATAATCCTATAAATTATGTGTCCTATATTAAACCAATTCCCTTGCAAACCCTGAATACAGAGGCTTATGTTTAGATGTTCTTCCAAAGCCTCTTGCAGTCATAGGTGGAACTTTTTCAGAGGTGGCTGAATCTACAGTATGCGACTGGTTCATGATCCAATGCTAGCATTAGGGAGCGAGGATGCAGGGTGTGTGGCTACTAAATCAGCCCATTGATTGTTTTGGAACTGCTCTAGTCCTGAATACATTATGAAGGACATAAAGAGGCTTGTCTTTTCTTGTCCTTGCTTGCTTTTGCTGCCTTCTGCCTGACATGAACTGGTTCTCTTCTGTGTTGCTCCTCCACTAAACACCCTGCCTTGGAACCAGAAAATTATGGACTAGAACCTCTACAAACTGTGAGCTAAACAAACCTTGCTTCCTTCAGCTTTGGGTGTCTGGTATTTTGTCTCAGCAACAAGAGAAAAGTAACTAGTACAACTGCTTAATGAAAACCACTGACTGCTAACTCAGGATGGTGGAGGTCTTACAGTGAATTTGGTTGTGGCAGGGTTATTGAAGCTGTCTACAGATCTTAGACTCTTAGTGATCCTCCTGCTTTGAGGCTCCCCAGTGCTGGAATTGCAGATATTTACCACCATGCCCAGACTCTGGCCAGCTCAGCCTGCCCTGAGGATAAGACTGGCACTGCATGTGGTGCTGGGGACCCAGCCACAGTCCCTGCAATTGCCTAAGCTTGCTTAAACAGGCACTTTAGTCTGCTAAGCTATCTTGCAGGCCCCTGGTGAACTTCAATTTTCTCTTTAAGGTTTTCTTTAAAATTATATATAATACAAAAACACATACTTTGAAAACTACAGTATGAAAAATATAGTTAAGGACAGGAAGGTAGAATATATTTCTTTTCACAACAAAAATATTATTATTCCTATCATCATAGCTTTCTCACCAAGTCTTTTGGACAAAATGAATTAGTCCATGAATATCACTTTGTAACATGTATTCCTTATGGTAGCTCTATTACTATACAGCTTCTAAAATGATAGCCTACAATAACAAAAGATCTGAAATCTTTGCTATATTCTTTCTTTTGCTCACAGACAGGTTTTGAATGCTATTGTTTCTCTGTATTTGTCAGGATAATTACTGGATTGAAGGGACCATTTAGAAGCATACTCTTTCTGAAATCCTTAATCATTAAAAATATCTAGGTGCATTTCTTCGGTAAAAATAAATGAATGAAGTAGAAACCCTTAAGTTAATGTTTCAAAGACCAATAAAAATCTTTAACTAGTGATATATTCCACTATAGGTAATGGCAGTAATGCTTTTTCAGGCAGTGAAAAAAACAAAGAATCGATTTAAGCTGCTGCTGGAGTTCATCTTATCCTAATTCATGCTTTCTTTAAAAAATAATAAATAGAGAAGAAATGATTGCAGCTATTCAACTGTGAAAATTTTCAATTTCTGTTCATATTCTTCCTGATGAATTGCTTTTAAAGGATTCAATGAATTGGCAGGTGATTTTATGAAACAACTATTGAGCCAGTTCAATACTTTCTTTTACAAAATAAGGTGTTAGCATCACTTTTCATACTGACCATAAAAAATGCAATTCCACATGAACTGTGCTGTCACTTCAGGGTTCTATGTTGATAGAAAGAAACAATGTTAAGATAAATGTATTATTTGCTGATGGCTATTTTTGAGTGTATCCAAGCTGAGTGGACTCAAATAATAAAAATTTAATATTAATACTTTGAGACACAAGCAATCCAGATTCCAATTATGACTAGAGACTTGCTTCATCTTCACCTCTGGGTAGAATATTCTCTTGCCTTTCCCAGGTACTAATAGTTGCCTTCTTTCTTTGCTCCTCTTTGTTTTTAATGTCATCACTCTGTCCCTTGGTCACATAGCAGTCTTTGAGTAGCACGATGTTCAAATTTCCTTCTCTTATTCCTCCCATTCCTTCTCCTTCCTTTTCTTCTTTCTTGCTTCCCAAAGTACTACAAATTGAACCCAGGGATTCTGTTCCAAAGAGATACATTCAAAGCTTTTTCAGGTTTTGTTTTGTTCTTGCTGTTGTTATTGTTGCTGTTTTTCTTTTGTTTTGTTTCAGGTAGGATCAAAATTAACTGCCCAGACTGGACTCACATTGTGATCCTCTTGCCTCAGCCTCCCAAGTAGCGCAGATTATAGACAAGGCACCACCTCAGCCAGCTCTAAATTTCTCTCTTCTTACCAAGGTACTAGTCACTTTGGATCTGGGAACAGTCTAAAAACCTCACATTTATAGACAGTCTATTTTGAAATGTATTCACTTTACGGATACTATAAGTTAGGACTTTTGAAAAACACAATTTAATCCTCAGCACCGTGTACTGTGCAATTCAGTGTTGAATGACAACACACAATCAGAGGCACTGATGTTCAGTACTGTAATAAGAGTTACTTTAGTAAATAGCATTTTCTTGCTATTAAATCATGAATCACAAAAATTGTTTTAAAGCTTATAATGCAAATCTTAAGGAAGTGAAAAATCAAATGTATGGAGTCTTGGAAAGATCCACCATTTAAGAGCTTCAGCTCCTACAACAATGATGGTTCATAAATCATTACTACAGAATATCATTACTCCTATATGACATCATGAGTGACCCATGTCACTGAAAGACATCTGAATGTGACTTCAGCACATCAGATGGCACTGCTGGAGGTGGTTGAAAAACTACCAAAATTTAAGAACTGGTCATATGAAAGCCTATAGCAGTATGTCTCCTGGCATCACTATTTGTTTAATTTCATATATGACTGTGTAAATTTTAAGTATAATACCTCAGTGTACTACTCGGATTTACCATTGTGTTGAAAAATCTACAGATTAATTGATTTTCTAGGAAACATGCAGAGTTTGTTTCTCCAAATCAGAACACTCGCCATTCAGAATGTGGTGCTGTCAGGGAAGCTGAGGAAGCCGGTGCGTCTGGCCACATCTCCCTCAGAAGCAATGCACTGCATTCTTCCTCGTCTGCTGTAACTGGACAGCAGTCTCCTCTTTTCCATGTTTGCCTGACTACCTAATTAAAGTACAGAGTGTGGGGAAAATAGCCTTACATGCAAATGTGAGTTTAGCTGTTCATTATGTTATACGAAGAATTTTATTTGTGAATGATACAGTTTCTATCTTATGAATAGATTGATTCATTTTTGAAATTGGAGCTTTGTGATACAATAACCTTTCAGAAGTCCTACATCTCAACACAAGATTTCTGGGTGACGTTTTGATAACTTCTTGCTTGCTTTCCTTCTTTTTTATTTTATTTTTAAGACATGGTTTCACTTGCAGTTCAGACTGGCCTTGAGCTCACTGGATAGCCAAGGCTGGTGCTGAGATTTCAGGGATCATCCTGCCTCAGCCTTCTGAGTTCTGGGAGTATAAGTATACATCACCATTCCCAGTCTT
>NW_004524718.1:693092-699180 GCF_000260255.1 Octodon degus
ATCTATATCTATATCTATATATATGGAATATGGTCACACACAACAGTGAGACAATTTTTTAAAGCACATGACTCAAAAAGTGAAGTAGGAGACTGCGCATGGTATGTGGGCCTGTAATCCCAGCTCTTGGGAGGCTGAACACAGGTGAATCACTATGAGTCTGATCTACATAGTAAGACCTTATATACCCTGTAGACCCTGTATTAAAAATACAAAAAATAAAAAGTGAAGTAAGGATGGAATTCTCACAGGAGGTCTCCTGAGTCAGTGGTACAGTTGGATACATTAAACCTTTCAGGAAGCTCTAGTGTTACCCACATCTAGGTACTGAGTCAGGTTAGAGAAGTGGGCTGTGAAGTGGGGTAAGTTCACTACCTCTTGTTACCAGTGTGGTTGTGATTGTACAGCCCAAGTATCTGAACACGAGCCCAGCCATGTTAGCTGGTCATGGCAGGAAGCACACTTGGAAAGGTTTTCCAGCAGATCTGGGTACCAGGGCACAGGACCCTGCCAATTTGACCTCCTCAGTACCCTTCAAAGACAGGAGTTGCTGCACCATTGCCTCCTCCAGCTCCATTTGGCTTTCTTTAAAGGCCTGTGTGTGTGAGGGAATTCCCTTAAATACATTGTACTAATTTCAGATTTTTAATCATTTTTAATTTTTTAAAAAGAGAAACAAAAAGTAGCAAAAAAAGCAAACAAATAATAGAAACAATTCAGAATTTCACAAAATGAAATGATAGCAATTCAACAATGGTTGTTAGACTGCTTATTGTTGTCTTCAAATTAGTTGTGTAGTTTACCAGATATAGGCCTGTAAGATTGGTCAAAAATTATAAAATATTAAAGGGAAGAAAAAATTTATGCATTTATTATTTCTTTCAGTTAGCCAATAGAAATCAGTAGTATAATTTTCCAAGCTATCCTATGTAAATGCACATGTATTTCTTTCCCCCTCCTTCTTTCTTTCTTTTCTCTTTTCCCTCATCCCAGTTGTTTTAGAAACACACACCTCTTCCCTCATGCAACCCAAATGAAATAAAAAATCTGTATTAAAATCACCAACAATATCACAATGTGCATCACATTTGCTGGTGATTGTCTCCAGTGGTGTCTTAGCTCGTTTGTTTGTTTCACTATTTGAAGGTAGCGAAACAGAAAGCAAATATTTCAGACTATGGATATATATTACCTCTAGATCATTAATATATTTTAATTATATACCATTCAGTTTATACTGAAAGTTTTTGACAACTTCTATATATGTCTTCCCTATTATCTCCAGAATGAATAAAATCAGAATCAAAACTGTTAAGTCTTGTGTGGATGAAGAAGCTCCATAAATTAACCCAAATATTTCCTATAAAATTAAGTTACACATAAGTGTATTCATCCATGGTCTCTGTTTTGTGAAGATGTCAGAAGGAAAGACATATATTCAGTTAAAAATAATTTCCTAGTAGGCTGGTAATTAACAACATTTTTATGTAAAGTGAAGAGGAAGCAATTTTTAAAATGACAAAAACTATTTGATGAAGTTATGCCTTTATGTTCCTGTTAATTCTTAACAGAAGCCTTTAATTTCTTTTCTGTTTATATTTTTAACATGTGGTAGTACCAAAGCATGATTTTTTTCTCTAAAACTGAAAATGATTTTAGAAAAATTAGTTCATCCTTTAAATTACTTCAAAACTGTTGCTAGATTAAATTTTCTATTAGCTAATGTATGTACTAATAGATTGTAATACACTACGATACGAATATATGTATTCTAAATATTATCTTTCTGACTTAAATATATGCAGCAATTTCTCATATGCATAAATGATTTCACTTTTATACCAGCAAATGTCAAGTATTTATAGAATTCAAGGTCTATAATTATTTGTAACGTCTAAAATTTCTATACCTTATTTCCAGGTTTCTCACCCTATAGTTAAAATAATTGCACTGCAAAAAGTAACAACAATACAAAAGTCTTTATTATTTCATACAATTAAGTCATTAAAAATAAAAATGGCAAAAATGGCTTTATAATAGAAATGAATTTGCACCTACTAAAATATTCAAAATGATAACTGTCTTAACATACAAACTGTAAATTAGAGTAGGGAAACAAACCATCATTTTATTGTTGGGCAAGTGAAGTCCAAAAGAGCATATGGGGTGATCAAGTAGCATTCTTCCAATCAGCAATTGGCAAAAACACAACTGTTAGTTCAGACTCCGTAATCCTATGATTGCTGTGCTGTCTTGTTCATTTTTAACTGAATGAAGATCCAAAGAGCATGCCTACTTAGATGGGGCTTATTTTAGTGATCCTTCTATCATCTCGAATGGAACAGGGCATTTGGCTGCACATAATTTCCAAGACCCTATCATATCCAACTTGACTAAATAAATTACAGTAGTCACTAGTCAATTTCTTCCAAAAGAAAGAAGTTATCAGAAAGGAGCATATAAACTAGTTAATTTGGATATGTCTTTGCTCCAGAAAGGGAAACTGTTTTGGAATAAACAGTATTTCCTTATTTGGTGAAATGCTACTTTCCTCATTTTGTTTCTTTTCCTCACTGTGAGTGGCTTACTAGGATGCAGTTACTCTTCTCCACCCTAGGTTTAGAATTAGAGGAGCACATACTTCTGTGTGCTACTAAATGACTGCAATTATATGTCATTTTTCTGAACAGGCTTGTCTCATTCTAGCTTAATCAAACAGGAGCATGTAATGCTGGAAAACTGTCATAAAGATGAATTTTTGTGTAATTTTTTGGAGAAAATTGGAAATTGAAAGCTTAAATAAACTAAAATTAACTTTTTCATTCTCATTGAGACATTATTTTAAAAACTAGTATTTTGACAGAGCTGCACAAAAAGGAATAAAAATAATGTTTCATGGATGTGCAAAAAAGTAACTTTACATCAATAACTAATTTTAATAAACAGATAATTATCATAGTTCTTTAAATTTAGCAGAAATAAATATATATAACAAACATCACACTAGTATGCGCTCTGGAAATAGTGCTTTGTTTTTAGTTGGCCTAGGGAAAAAACCCCATGAACTCAAGATGTAGATTTTCAAAGAACTGACTTATAATGTTTGTATGATGTTAATGTCAATCCTCTTCACTACTAGGTGAAATTTCAGAGACTCCTGTAGTGGATTCTAGTTGTGGACCAAGTGTCATGTCACATGGTGAGAACTGAAAGCAAAAGACAGGATAGTGGTGCAGCAGGGATATGGAACTACAGCCTGTTCCTGGGTAACAGTAGACTTCTAGGCAGCCAGAACCTTGGTATTTTCATTGTATCTGAGCCAAGTACAGTGGGGGAAGGGCAGTAGGTGTGTCTGGAAACAGTCATGGTGACTGTGGTGGGCTAGGAAGAACTAGGCATTCTCGCAAGACACAGACCTGGGGCAATGAGGACACTGCAGTTTCCCCAAGTGCCTTATCCTTCTCAGTAGGTTTTTATCTTGACCTGTGAGAACCACAGAGTGGTAGGGATTCCACAGAAGAAAGCATGTCATTTCCGCATTCTAACCTGGCTCAAAGAGCAGGACAAGCACAGGCTTGGAAGCCTGTTAGATAACTTATGGTCCCCATTCTATGCATTTTATGCATAGTCTGCTCTTGTTTTTGCTCTAGTTTTCTTCTTATTTGGTTCAACCTATGTTAGTTGTTATCTAGTGTCTTATACATGTTTTAAAAATATTGATTTCATTTTTAATAATTATAATTGTGATAAAGATCAATGTAATACTGGCTACGTTGCCATGAATAGATTTGGGCTCCTCCCACCAAATTCTTCTTTTGGAGCTCTCAAGGGGCACCTGTCACACTGTCATCCATCAGTTGTGTTCCTGTGAGCACATTGCACAATGTTATACAGTGAAAGATGCTCATAGTGCTGGGACAGGCACACCCATGCATTTATCTAATGCTGACTTAAAATGTTACATTGCAATGCCATGCTTGTAACTTCATTTTTCACAAAGCTGAGTGGATTTCTCTGAGCAGAGCTGAGTTTAGCATCTGATATGTAGTAGGCATTCTAAATATTTATTCAAAATATTCTTTCACTCGACAAGGAGTGAATATGAAGAAAAGTAAAGGATCATTGTAACTTATTTTATCGTAATATAGGGAACATACTTAGATCTATAAAAACAAAAAAATAAAGTAAAAGAATAAGACTCATGCTCTAACCTGTTTATACTATTTTATTAATTACTATTAACATTTTTGTTATTTTATGAGACATTTATTTTACTAAAATTATCTCAAGTTAATAAAAACCAACTAGTGTAACAGACAGCATAAAAATTATATTACATAGTTTGCAGATTTTAAATTTTTTTCTTTTAAAATAAAATTTATTTAGTATAGAGTCCACAGGGTGTCACTATGTAAATCAGCCTCATATTGATTGTCCTCTTTTCAGCCTCCCCAAGTACTGGGTTTACAGGCGTGTGCCACCACACCTAGTCTCAATTGCCACCTCAGTGCTCCCTGGGGTCGGGGCTGGCATGGCACACTAGGGATCTGAGCCCAGGCCGCTGCACTCTGCCCAATCAGGTACGTTAGTCCACTGAGCTATATTGCCAGCCCTTGTAGATTTTAAATTTCAAAATATCATTTTGATATACTATTCTCAGGTCTTCTGTAATTGATGAACTGACCACCAGCAAGATTAATATTTAGTTGACTAAGTTAACTATGTTTTGAACTCTAGTCGTAAAAATTGAACTCTGTATTATTCTAATGGTGTTGGTTCAATTCGGGAGTCAGTTTAATTTTTTCAACAATTTTAATATGCAAAATTTTTACTGGAAGCAATTTGTTTGGTAATTGATAAAGCTGACCTAATTTACACATTTAAAAAACTGAGCTCAGGTTTTGACTTGTGTATACCAGTTTCATTTTTATCTATAAAGAAGCCTAAAAGGTTCACATATTAGGATATTACATGTGACTTTTCTCCAAACATGAAATAGAGGCACAGTAAATATGTCAAAAAGTAAGTTGAATCAAGAGAGCAGATG
Source organism: Octodon degus (assembly GCF_000260255.1). Classification (NCBI taxonomy): domain Eukaryota; kingdom Metazoa; phylum Chordata; class Mammalia; order Rodentia; family Octodontidae; genus Octodon; species Octodon degus. The sequence goes on from NW_004524718.1 coordinate 698,140, forward strand.
TGACATGTGTCAGGTAGATGATTGAGAAAATAAGCCAAAAGGAAAGCCTGAGTCAAGCTCTAGTCACTTATAGAAAGAAGCCTAATGAAATAGCAAAGAAAGTACCAGTTCCTCAGCATTCCATGTTTCCATGGAAGGGTGCCTGTGAAGGTCAAATTTGTCACAAGGCATAGGGTAAAATGGGACTCTGCAGAGGGAGTTCTTCACATGGGACTCTGGCCCTCTATTTGGCCTAGGCTTTAGTGTAGATGGAGAAAGGGAAGAATAGAAATGAGGAAGCAATAGCTGTTGGTCTTTTCCTGTTCTTATACTAGGGAAACTGAAAGGAGAGTTGTGGGACTCTCCTGCTGCAAGGTTGTATATGGTTAGATTTCTGGACTTAGGTGTAAACATAAGAATTATATAATTCTTTATGTGTATTTTTAAAATATATTTTAATTTTTTTCATCACATTCTGTAGGGACTTAAAGTTCAACATATCAATTCTTGATGAAAAACACCTGTTCCATGTTATGCCAAAGATGTTTGATATTGACAGACGGTGAGCTTAAGCTTAACAGCCTATGTTGTATGGTAATAACAATAAGCTTCTCTTCTGGTTGGTTAACAACTGAAGCTTGCAGACCAAAATTAGAGAAAAGAAGGGCCAAAAGGAAAGCTAACATTTTGGCCCTAGCGTTCCAAGGTCAATTAAGACTGAGGACATATGAGAACTTGTAGTGTAACGTCGTGTAACTCAGTAGTGTCCTAAATTTTCTGATCAAGAAGAATATGGGGCCAAAGAGGAAAGTGATCAATGATGTAGAGTGTGCCGAAGGAGAGTCATATGGAGAGAAAACATTCTCTCAGGCTTTTACAGAGAGCACATTAGCTAAGCAATGGCCGTGACTTATCCACATGGCTGACACTGACAAAGCATCTACCATCTGAGGTACAGGATCTCAGGAAAAATCCTGAGGGGATTTGACTGACCTTCTCAGATCCAAAAAGCTACAACTCTTGTTGCATAGGTCCTGCTTTACCTTGGTCTTAACCATCCAG
>NW_004524718.1:699485-701500 GCF_000260255.1 Octodon degus
TACTCCTGTCATGTCATAAAGAAAACACTTTTTCAGTGTGAAATATCTAGTGAAGATAAAGCCTGAGAAATTTCACTATTTCTAAGAATTATGAAGCCAACACTATTGGTGGTAATAAAACTCAATTTAGGAAAGAAATTAGAAGACAAATTTAAGGGCTGGGAAGTTAGCTCAGGGGACTACGCTCCTGCTTAGGCAAGCGCAGAGATCAGGGTTCAATCCCTGGTACTGCCTGCTGTGCAGGCCCTGCCCCCAGGCATGCAGAGCCTGCAACAGAGTCTGGCTGTGCCTGATTCCTTATCCAAAGAATTGTCGCTCTTCTGTGTCAAGTCTAGAGTAAATATAAAGTTTGATGCTCACAAAAAGAATTAGAAATCCCAGGAAAGGTTAGGCTTTCTCTCTCTCTGGGTGACATGCACTCAGAATGATACACCACTGGGCTGCTAAGGCAAGATTTCAAGTTCAAGGCCAGCATGGGCAACTTAGCAAGGAGCTGTTTCGAGTAATAAGGAAATAGGAAGGAAGCAGCTGGAGATACACATCAATGCAAATGCTTAGGTCCAATCCCCAGGACTTAAAAAGAATTCCAAGGAAAAATCTGAAACATGAAGAATGGTCAGGGAAACTTCCCTCTACTATTTTTTTGAGATAGTTCTTTAAATCAAGGACCTTGAAAACAGTACTCAGGCTTGAAGACAAATGTTCATGAAAGAGAAAAGTAATTACAATGTCTTAATTTTAGTTTTGTGAATCTAAAACTATTTTTATTCATAATGATAACAGAATGTTTGTTATAATTTTATTTATGAAAAACAAAATTATGGTTCTATCTCTACCATGCATTTTTGTGATATCCAACTTTTAAACAGACTTTTCCATGTTTCTCCATGTTATTCCTGAACTATTTTTTTTTTGTCAAATGTACATGTTTGTAAAGAAAACTAGTCTGTTTTACTATCAAACTGAAATAAGCTCCAAAGTTGTATTTGAAATTATTGCAAGTCATGACAAAAACAATTTCTAAAAACTTTAGATGAAACGGGCATTGATTATTTATGGCATTCTTTTTTTGCTCTAACTGATTTAAATAGTGTCAGGTCAGCAACAGCATAAACATTTTGAAAATATAGTCTTTTCCACTCATGCACCTTGTCAATCTTCTTTTAGAGTTAAAGCAGATGTCTAAATATCCTAAGCAACATTTGAAAACATCTTAAACCTACATTCTAAGGTGTAATATTTCACAGCTTTGTTGTAATACTTGTCAGAAAACAAAACTAGGCATTAAGAGATATTAATCTTCTGTCAACACTAATCTGCCAAATAGCGTGTAGTTTTTGTCCAGATTCTTTAGCCTGAGCCACAAATGCAAATATATCAGGAAGAAATAATATATCTTTCTTCAATGGATTTCCTGAACTTTATGGACAAATCGAAGAAGATGGCACATACCTGTAATCCCAGTACTCAGGATGCTGAGGCAGGAGGATTGTGGCAAGTTTGAGACTAACATGGACTACAAAGTGAGCTCAAGCCCAGCATAAATTATATAGAAGGAACTTGTCTCAAAAAAAGCAAAATAAAGGGCCGGTGAGATGGCTTAGTGGTCTAAAGCACCTACTTAGAACAAGCTAAGCAAAGCACAGGGACTGCGGTTCAATCCCCCAGCACCACATGCCAGCCAGCCCCGCCCCCTGCTGGGCTGAGCTGGCCACACACACATAAAATAAATACATAAATAAAATTTTTTAAAAAAGCAAAATAAAAAGGAATCAGATTGAGTTTTGGTATAAGTAGGAATTTCTCTTCTCTCTCTCTCTCTCTCTCTCTCTCTCTCTCTCTCTCTCTCTCTCTCTCCTTTCTTTCTTTTTCTGTACTTACGGCAGGGTCTACAGGGTGTTCAGGGTCTCAATACATAGATGGGACTCACAATGACTCTCCTGTTTACAGCCCCCCCCCCCAAGTGCTGGGATTGCAGGTACATGCCACCACCCAGTCTCAATCACCATCTCAGC
>NW_004524718.1:711265-722443 GCF_000260255.1 Octodon degus
GATATCATGTCTGCATCTTGTACAGCAAAGAACCACTAGGAAGACATTATGCAATGTGTTAATTATTGAAACTGTCCTACCAATTTGATTTGAAACTGTCTCTTTGATATTTGTCTCTCGATAAAAAATATGGAAAAAAAAGTATTTGGAGAAAATAAATAGCTGTTGGTCAGTTTGGGGAAAACTACTGTTTCCAAAAAGTGCAAACTATTTTGAAATTTTGTACCAGTAAAAAATAAAAATTGAAAAATGTCACTTTTTTGTTTCCCTTGTCTGTCCTCTTATCACTCTCACTTTCCTGATTCCCCTTCCAGCTCCACAAAGTCTATCTACACTATTCCTATCATCACTTCTGATTTTGCTGTTTTAAATTATGTACATTTTGAAAACAAAAAATATTGATGAATAATATGTATACGTACTAATGTCCCAAGATGATTGTAATTATTTTGCATTACAAGCATATACTAATAAAGGGATTACATTAATTGTCTTCAAGCCTGGGGTAGTGGTGCATTGCGGTAATCAAGCACTTAGGTAGGTTGAGGCAAAAGCAAGACAAACCTCTTCCCAGCCTTAGCAATTTAGTGACCTCTGAGACACTATGTTGGCATGACATGGAATGGAATGGAATGGAATGGAATGGAAAGGAATGGAATGGAATGGAGAAGAATGGAATGGAATGGAGTGGAATGGAATAGAATGCAAAAATGTGTCGGGATACACACATCTGCTGGAGTGTCACTGGTTGGGAACCCAGAACTGTCCAAAAAGAACATATCTTCAATCTCATTCCCTCACGTATTCAGTACAAGCACCTGAGAAGATGCCCTGGGGCAAGTCCTTAATAAAGAGGGATCTGTGAATCCACCTGGACAAGAAATGCAGCTAGGTATCAGAGAATGAATGGTCACAAGTAGAGTTTGTGTTCCTCTTGGTCACAAGTGGAACTTGTGTCCTTGTCTGCCAGAGACCACAGTACAGTGTATGTGTCATGTGCACTGAGGAGAAAGCAGCTTTTTAGTGATCCCTGACAGGGAAAGCCTTTCCATATACCTGTGGTTAGGATAAAATGTGACTGGTTGGATTGTGACTTAGAACTAGACTCCATAATTTGACCAAAACTTTGAGGAAAATAATCTATAACAATGCTTAAATTATCCTTCCTGCTATATTCAATGTATTTTTCAATACAAGCTCTACATTACATGGTCAGAAGCCCAAGAAAAATAGCTTAGCTGCTATTTATACATTTAGGGCATAAAGACAAATAATGTACATAGAATTCTAGTGAGTAAAAGGGTTACATTATTCAGGATTGAAAACATGGTCAAAAAGTCTCACATAGATCTATAATCATAGCCTATTAATGATAAAAGCTTGTCAACTTTGTTAAAGATGACATAGTTTCAAATGAATGCTTGGGTGAGAAAATGATCTATTTCAATGTTTTTGAGTCATTTCTTTGGATCACTAATAATATAAATATGGAACAAAATATTTGTGATTCATATTATTTTAAACAAATAGTTGCTTAAAACAATGCTGTTATATATTTAATAATATATACAAATATGAAGTAAAACAGGATAATATATTTTTTTGCTGTAGAGAATGCTCATAGTGCTGTTAATGAGTAAATTTAAATTGGATAACTTTCCATTAAGAAATCAAAATTATACTTTTTATTTGATTTACCTACATTCCACAATCCATGTTCATAGAAATGCCTAGATTGGAACAAAAAATAACATCATGGTCTTTTATTTCAGCATTTTCTCCTATTTTATGCCATTGACTATTCCGTGACTTTGCCTTTTATAGAAGGATGTGAAAGGAATTTTCAAGAGTACCCTAAGAAAATTTGTTAATGTTTTAGAAAACTTTCAGAATGTTCCATCTGGAAACAAAATGCTATATTAGTATAGAAATCTAACATATTTAGAAATTGTATTGGCAGTCAGATACGGCGGAGGCCTCAAGGGAGTTGGTGCAGAGGATGGGAACACATTATAACTGTCACTGATCAAGCATCTATGGAAGGCCAGTCCTCAAGACAAAGACAGAATAACAAGGCCTGTACACCTCCCAAGAGGATAATAAATAAATGGAGGATCACACTGTAATTGCTATCACCTGGTCAATAAAGTCTAGATAGAAACAAGTCATCTAAGTGGGTGATGAACGCCTACTACCCTTTCCTACAATGATCTCTGTTCTTTCCATGCACAATTGTTATGTTACCTGTCTTCTCATTGGATTAATATTACCTGAATAGCTAATTTGTAATTTTACCAGCTGATCCTAGTGTTGACCCATGCTATACCTACCCGGTGATCTTGTGTAAACCTTGTGATTTTTCCCTATTAAACTTCCTCTAAGACATGGACAACCCCATTTCAAGTCCCTTATCACTCAGGAGCTGTCTTAATCAATGAGTTTTTCCCACTCTACCTCACTGTTTCATTGATACCTGTTAGTCTTATATTGTTTTTCTTTGCATCATCTAGTAGCTGTTCCATTATTATTTCCTAGTTCTTTGTTATTTTTAAGAGATCATTCCTTCTGTGTTCACTAGCTACAATGCTATTTTCAAGGTCTGAAATTCTATCCTTAGTTTCTCTCAATCACTTTTCCCAGCTTTCTATGAAATTTTTAATTTCCTAGATATTTGTTTGAATCTGTTTTATGCATTCTAGTTATTTCCTGTATTCTTTGCTCAGTGTTTCCATCATTTTTTGGTTGCCTTTTCTTTTTTAATATTAATTTTATTCAAAAAGAAATAGCAAAAAGACAGTATCAAAACTGGTTAGTTGGGGCTGATGAGATGGCTCAGTGGTCTAAAGCACCTACTTAGAACAAGTTTAGCAAAGCACAGCCTCGGTTCAATCCCCAGCACCACATGCCAGCCAGCCTGGTGGGCTGAGCTGGCCACACACACACACACACACACACACACACACACACACACAAACTGGTTAGTAGGGTAGTTACAATAATTAATACATTGTATATTGTTGTCTTTGTGTTAGCTATTCCTAATACAAGATGCAGACATGATTTCTTGTCTAAACAGTATTGGTACAAATCCTCTCATTGAACTAAGAGAAAATAGCTTTATATCTATCTATACTAACTATTTTGTATACAATGTACAGAAGATATAATCCCTATAGTTCTCAAACTCTTCAATGAAATTGAAAAGGAAGAAATCATCCCAAAATCGTTCCTGGAGGCAAGTACTATACTGATACCAAAACCAGGAAAGATGCAACTAAAAAGAGAACTACAAGCCACTTTCCCTCATGAACATAGATGCAAATATTCTCAATAAAATAGTAGCAAATAGAATACAGCAAATCATCAAGAAGATTATGCACTACGACCAAATAGGATTCATCCCAAGGATGAAAGGATGATTAAATATATGGAAATCTATAAATGTAATACACTATATCAATAGAGGCAAATCCAAAAACCACATGATCATCTCAATTGATGCAGATAAAGCTTTAGACAAAGTCCAACACTCATTCATGTTCAAAGTCCTACAGAACATTGCAATAGTTGGCATCTACCTCAATCTCATAAAAGTCATCTATGACACCCCAATGGCTAACATAATTCTAAATGAGGAAAAACAAATATTTTATTCTCAGATCTGGTACAAGACAAGGATGTTCTCTATCCCCACACCTATTTAATATAGTTGTGGAATCATTAGCTAGAGCTGTTACACAAGAGAGAGAAATAAAAGGAATAAAAATAGTTACAGAAGAAGTTATACTATCATTTTTTGAAGATGACATGATACTCTATTTGGAAGACCCAAAAAACTCCATCAAGAAGTTACTAGAATTAATACACAATTTCAGTAACATAGCAGGATACAAAGTCAATAGCATTCCTCTATATAAATAACATCATTTCTTATTCCCCTCTTTTTTTCTTTATGTCTTCCCTAGAGGTGCTAAGCAATTATTTTCTGACTGTGGTCATTTCTTTTTTTACTTGAGGAATATATCTGATTCGATTTCTTCTGATGAAATTGTTTCTTTACTTCAGTTGCTATCATTTCAGAAATTTCCAGTGTGTGACTTTCAAGGTTTTGTACATTCTTGTATTTTGGACTTGTTCTATGTAGACTGAAGGTCTGAGATAGACTTTTACACTTTGTTTTGACATTTTTAAATATTCCAGTGTTCACTTGGATTCAGCAGTGACAGTAGACAACAGGCTGTGGTGAGCAAGGCTCCCAAGATACTGGGAGTACAAGGGAGACTCAACAAAGCTCTCACTTTGAGGGGCTTAGTTAGATTGGCTTCTGCCTCAGTGAAGAGAAGGGGTGAGCTGCAGCTCAAGAAGGCTCCAATGATGATGAGGCTGAAGCTCTGGAAGGCTCTCAGAATGATCCCAAGGGCAGGGTCGAGTTCACCAAGGCTCCTGGTACTGGTAGAGATGCAGTTTCAGTTTAGCTTAACTCTGGTGAGGATCTAATGACATTTTTAAAAATTAAAACACCTTATATATTTGACTACCTAAAACACAAGCCCACACTAAGTACATATATATTTATAAAACATACATTGTATAAATTTTATGTATAAGAATGTTATTGCAGTGTATCTCCGTGTGTGTTTATATATTATATTTGTATGTGAATGGTTATTCAATTCAAAGTTAGAAATTTTGCAAGAACAGTTTAAAACAAAAAAGTTTACTTTCATTTTTGTTCTCTCTTTCTTTCTCTTTCTTTCTTTCTTTCTTTCTTTCTTTCTTTCTTTCTTTCTTTCTTTTCTTCTCTGTTTTTTTTTTCTTTGTATTTAGAACAGGATGTACAGGGTGTATAGTGTCTCACTTTGTAGATCCAACTTGTAGTAATCCTGCTGTTTACAGTCTCCCAAGGACTAGAATTACAGGTATGAACCACCACACCCAGACTCAATTGCCATCTCAGTGTGCCCTGGGGATGGGGCTGGCACTGAAGGCCAGGAGATCCCAGTCTAGGACCCTGCATCTGCCTAAGCAGGCACTTTAATCCACTGAGCTATTTGGCCTGCCCTACATGGAAGTTTATTTTCTAAGTCAAAATTCTATGTCAAAATTAATGACTAGGTTAAAGGTAAACAGTGTCACATTTTTTAATAGATAAAAATTAGTTTTCTTCTTAAAGCATAGATAAAAGTGATTTTGTCTCATATTTTAGCACCTATCTACCATACATTGTATCTCATCAGAATTGTTGATAGGATTAGCATCAATACATTACAAAAACTGTGAAATAATTGTTTGAAAGTGTTATAGAACTTCTATAATTTTTTCTAGGCTAATTAAGATAATAATGTATTTCTAGGCAGGTATTAGTATGACATGATGTTTGCTACTTATATATATATTTGTAATAACTTTAAAGGTAAATAATCATTATACTGAAAATATATTCACTTAAAGCTACATTTTTCAAACTATAAATCTATAAAAGCAGCATTCTTTATTATTTTGATGCAGCTAAAACTTCTATATTTTTATGAATATCACAGTGAAAAATAGAAAAGTTAATTCTGATTTTTTTTAACTTTCCAATTTCTAGCTTTTTGCAGAAAAAATTACACATAAGTTGATTTTGATGAAAATCTGCTGTCATTACATGTTTCTGTATTGACTAGAATGAGGCAATCTTGTTCAAATCACATATAATTTCAGTCATTTTCTAAAACATGCAAGAAGAAATGCAGCACTCTAAATCTCAACCTATGGTGAAAAAAATAACTGTAACTGCATCCCAACGAGCTTCTCAAGGTCAGTAGCTTGTGCAATAATGCATTTTCATTCTTTTACGTTGTCCAGACTCATGTGTATACATATAGAGATATGTTACATAATGTATGCATATGTGTGTATGTGTATGCATTAGGAATTAATAGTTAATTATACAGAGGTAAGAGGAATATAAATGGAACTCAAGCAGATAGAACACATACATTATACTTTGTTTGTGCTCCTGACTTTAAAAATGATAAATTCTCAGATATATTTTCACTGTAATACTTCTTTCTTACATGTGGTGATAATTAAATATGCTCAAACTTCTTATAGCAAAGCCATTACAAAGATTTTGGAACACAAATGGCAATGACAGATGGTATGTTTTTACAAGAATGGGATTGACTTCTGGAATATAGGGACACATCAAAACCATGTAAGTTAACAACAAAGGTCAATACAGATATCCAATCATCAGTTTCTTGAGTGATTTTATTCTTTAAAAATGATATATTTTTGCTCTAATAACACACAGGTAACATCGATTCTTGGAGAATACTTTGTAGAACGCTTCATCATAAAATTTTGAATGATAGATCAATTATGCATAAAGAGAAATGCATTTGCTTATTCCAGTCATATTTTATAAATGAAGCAAGATAATTATACCCCATGGTGTAGGCCAATGAAATAACTAAATTTTTTTGTGTTGCCCAACACAAAAGAATCAGCTTCCAGGATGTGAGCAACTTGAACAAAATGGGCCAAAAGCAACATGTTGGGACAGGGTCTGACTATTGTGTGTGCTTACATGTATTCAGAAACAAATGAATAAAAAGCAAAGACAAAGAAATGAGATAATGTGAAAAGCTAAATATGCCTTTAGGGACAATGCCTATGAATACACAGTTTTGCTTATTCCTCATTTACTTTAACATTTCAATTTAACTAAAATCACACAATATTACAAACAATATAATTAGGTCATTTTGCTTTTGCAAGGAAACATTTCTATGTATTTACAGACACAATGTGACAAATGGCCAAATCATATTCACATTAATTTTGGACCTAACCATTTGCACTAATTCTCCAAGCAACGCTGACCATGACAAGGTGGAGATGGTCCCTCCTTTGCCTGGAGAAGGTGGTCCCTTTTAGCAGATTCCGCATGCATAGACCTTGCTTGCCTGCAGTTGGCCAGAATCTGATTTCAGGTCTAATAAGCACATTGCATTTGCTACTCTAATAACTTCATTTTATTCTGTAACTAATAAAGCTTTATATTTTCTTTATCTACATAAATGTAGAGAAAATATTTGACAAAAATTATAATCCTTTATGGTACAGAAATAAAAACATGCAAAAATCTGAAATTTGAAAAAAAAAACCCTCAAATTGACAATAGAAGCTTATGGAAAATTCATGGCTAATATCATAAGTAATGGAAAAAGATCCAATATTTTCACCTTGAAGTACAGGAGAATATTTGCACCCTTATGACTTCTGCTCAGCATTATGCTAAGTGTATTCATTAAGGAAACTAGTCAAGAAAATAAATGTAAAATAGAAAGAAAAAGAACACTAGAAATTATGGAATTTTATAAATAGAAAACAGACAAATTGTAGAAAATACTATGAGTTCAACAGCAATAGCTACTAGAATTAATAAAAAGCTCAGCAAGCTTGCAGGAGATGAAAGATGAGATAAAGATTCAAACATCAGTTTACTTTTTAAAACATGTAATGCACAATCTTAAACAGGAATTAAGAAAAATTTGTCGCATTAACATTAAGAAGAATGAAATATGAAAATATTTTTTTTATTATCCTGACAGCTACAAATATTGTTGAAAGAAACTAAAGGTGAATGAAGTATGGAGCACATGGTTCTACTCCTAGACTGTGGGAGGGTGAGGCAGGAGGCTCACAGGTAAATACACAAAGCACTTTTTCAAATAAATGTATAAAGCCAGAGGTATGTAACTCAGTGTAAATGCTCTGGGTTCACTGATCAGTTCAGAAAAAAAAATGAAACAGAAAAAAAGAAATTAATAAATTCATAATACTTATAAAGATGTGAATAGATGTTAATCAACCATCAACTATAGTGTTGTTAAAATGGGAATTCTTCACAAATTCATCTACAGATTCAGTATTTCCCTATAAAAGAAGTAGTTGACTTTTAATGAGTTGCATAAATTAAAGTGGGTGCTGATACTTTTTGCAGAATTTGAAGCACCCCAAAATCAGCAAAATAAAGAGATTTGTTCCATGTTTATAAATGTAACAGCTTGCATTGTTGTTTTGCCATCTGTAACCAGAATAGGAGAAATTAATGATGTATAAATAATTACATATTTGGACAAAGAACTAAAAGCTGTTAAATATAGGTAAATCATCCAAATTTATTAATAGAAAGACTAATTTAGAATTGTCATTGACACTACTCTTCTCTGTCCTTCAAAATATATTCAGGAAATTGCTTAAGTTATTATTATTCTTTATAACTAGAAAGATGCCTTTATTTATCTGGAGTTTTTCTTTGTTTTGTTGTTTTGATTTGTTTTATTTAGATTTTTGGCTTTCTCTACTTTCACTGTAGAAAAACAACCATGATGCTCTGTCATGTGGGAGGACACCAAGGACTCAGTTCTGGAGTTTGGAAATTACTGCAAGAAAATCGATGTGGCAAAATTTTCCCCAGATGATTTCTGGCTAAGGGGGACATTTCTAATTCTTCTATCTCATTCTTTGAAGGAAAAGAAAGTTGTGCAATATGAAAACTTAAATTTCCTGAATGTCAAATAAATCATGTGGAAGATAGCCAGGCATGTTTTCTCCTTTAACTATTTCACACTAAGAAGTCATTTTCAAAGGGGAGCAAAGTGTTGAAGTACTGCAATAAGAGTTAAGAGGAAGTGCTGGGTGACTACACAGTGAAGTGGACGTCTGCCTTGCTCACCCTCTTAAAACATCCCTTCCATCCCTCCCAAATTCGAGTTTGCTTTTGGTGTCAGCTCTACCGATGACTGTGGCAGTAAATCTTAGCTAGAGAAGACAAAGGAAGACACAGTTGCTCTCAGGAAATGTGAGGGTTTCCCCATCGTCTTTCTTAATGTTCAGGCCAAAGTTTCCAAAAATCATCCCATAAAAGTAAAATAAAGAGAGAAATAAAAAATTAAGATTTTTCATTTTCCATATTTAAGTTCTGCTTAGTATTAGGAAAGCATGAGAGTTAAAATAGCACACACAATTTAAGATATAAATTAAAAGGATATATTATTAAATATACTATACTATGTGGCAGGAAGTAGGATGGATTAAGAATTATGTAAGATAGTGAGAGGAGAAAAATTGCAATAGTAATTTTCTTTACAAAAAGAAATAAGAGGTTGAGGCAGGAAGATTGTTGTGAGTTCAAAACCAGTCTGGGCTACAAAGTGAGCGCAAGGTCAGCCTGACAGCCTCAACTGCATAGTGAGACCTTGTCTCAAAAATAAATAAGAAAGAAAGTAAGTAAAAATTAAATGATGAGTAATTATTGCAATGCAAAAAGTTAGATTAAATTTGTATCAAATTATCTTAAGGTAAATTATCATTCAGTAGCTTTGAACAAAGTGAAAGTGACATCTTACTTGGAAGAATAAGAAATGTTTACTGTGTTTAAATGGAGATTTCTGCATGATTAGTAAAATAATTTATGAAAGCTCATTTAAATTTGTAATGCAGAAATTTTAGTAGAAGTCAAATAGTTGGTATTCTGCACTGATTTAAATGGAAATAAAGAGAAAGCATTTGTCAGACCTCACTTTTAAGCTTTATCCAGATTTTCTTGTAAGCAAATAATGTCACAGAGACCTCTAGGCTTCATCTGTAAAATGGAAACTAGTCCAGATGTTATCTCCTCAGGGAGGTGGAGATGCAGGAGAGATTATGCAAATCAGAAAGCACATTAAGTACTAATGCTTTTTTGGTGGATACCATGAGGAGAACAAACAATGCTAGAAGAGAAAGAAAACAAAATGCACACATGTGGTGAGCTTTCTCTAAGCTTGTCAAAAACTTGTTTTAGCAGCCATGATTTAAGCAGTGATTTGAAGAATGGCGACAAATCATAATCTGGAATGACCAATTCGGGAATAAGCATATTTGCTTAAGTGTTTGAAATAAGAAGGGACCTAGTGTGTACTATGAACTGAAATAATTGGGTAGAAGTGTTTATGTGTAGCATAAGGTAAATTAGTAGAGACTAAGGTAGGAGAAAGAGCACATGGAGGGTGGAAGACCAGGGGTCAGAAGGCTCATACTCCTCAAAGTTTGAGGTATGCAACTGTGGAATTGCACTTGATTTTTACCTTAACTTTAGTTACAGAGTAGATTACCCAAGACTTCAGGTGAACAGCTAAAGAAGAAGGATTTCAGTGAGGGATACAGGTCAAATTTGGGATATTTACTCATGTAGTTTCAATGCAAAAGAGCAAAAATAAGTAGAATCTGAATCATATTTTGGAATTAAATTATATATGGATTAAGTGAGAGGAAAAATTAATCAAGATTACTAACTAAGCCACTGTGAATTTAGCGGAGGCATTTACCAACGCAGGGAAAAAACTAGGTTGAGACATAGCAGGTTTCTGAGTAAAAATTTAATATTCAATATGAGATCTATTAAAGTAAATATGCTTTTTCACTAAGTTTGGGTGTAAAATAAGTGTTTAGATAAACTAATCTACTGTCTCTGGTCCTCTATATAAATGTATTGGCCTGGTAGTTGAGAAGAAATAAGAAATGAGAGGGTCCAAACTTAGTAAATATGTCATTCAGCTTTCTCAGTAATACATAAAGAGCACAGGAAAAAATAATATCAAAATAGGAAAAAAATAAACTAAAGCTTAACAATAAGAGGAAAAAATAAATTTTTAATAGAATTGTGTGAATAAAGAGTTCAAAAGTTGTGCTTAAATGTTTAAATGGGAAATCTTCAAAATAAAGAAACACAGAGCAATGATAATGCCTGAACCCTAAAATCGAGGTGGGAAATGAGATCAAATATGAAAGGAAATAAAAAATAAATATAAAGATTACTGAAATCAAAGAAGTGTAAGAATCTGTTTGAGAAAATTCTCCCAGCTTCACATTTCATTTCATATTTCATTTTTTTAAGATAGTAGAATTATAATGCAGAATTATTATGAAAATATTTTTGCCTGATTTTATTTGACTCATCATGATGATTTTCAGTTCCATTTATTTCCCTTGAAATATGATGACATCATTTTCTTTTATCTCTTAATAAAACTTTAATATCTATGTCATACTTTCTTTAACCATGAAACTGTGGGTGGTCTATGTTATTTTTTGACTTTTTTATTGAGAAATAAATATGAATGAGACAGTTTCACAGCTGATTAA
>NW_004524718.1:725438-736669 GCF_000260255.1 Octodon degus
ATCAAAAGGCTTTTCTGCATCAATTGAAATGATCATGTGTTTTTAAATTTTCATTCTGCTGATATAGTGTATTATATTTATAGATTTTCAAATATTGAACCATCCTTGCATCCCTGGGATGAATCCTACCTGGTCATGATGTATGATCTTCTTGATGATTCGCTGTATTCTATTTACTAGGATTTTATTGAGGATTTTGGCATCTATGTTTATGAGGGAGATTGGCCTGTAGTTCTCTTACTTAGTTGTGTTTTTCCCTGGTTTTGGTATCAGCATAATACTTGCCTCCAGGAATGAATTTGGGAGAACTCTTTCCTTTTCAATTTCACTGAAGAGATTGAGGAGTGTAGGGATTATATCTTCTATGAATTTCTTGTAGAATTCAGCTGTGAATCCATCATGACCTGAACTTTTCTTTGTTGTCAGGCTCTTTATTACATTCCATATTTCAATTCCTGTTATTGGGTTATTGAGAGTTATTATATCTTCTTGATTCAGTGTTGGCAATTTGCACCACTCTAGGTATCTGTCCATTTAGTCTGTGGCTTCTATTCTGTGTGCATAATGATTCTTAAAGTAGCCATTGAAAATCTTCTGAATTTTTACTGGGTCTGTAGTAGTTACACCCTTTTCATTCTTTGTTGCTTGTATTTGAATTTTTTCTATCCTCTTTTTGATGAGGTTGGCTAGGGGCTTATCAATTTTATTTAATCTTTCAAAGAACCAGCTTTTTGATTTGTTAATTCTTTGAACTGTTTTCTTCATCTCAATTAAATTAACTTCTGCTCTAATCTTTATACTTTCTTCCTATCATTGGGCTCTGCGTTTGGTTTGCTCTTCCTTTTCTAGTTGTTGAAGGTGCAGCATTAGGGTATTTATTTGTTCCGGTTCTGTTTTCCTAATGTGTGAGTTCACAGCTATGAATTTCCCTCTGAGAACTGCTTTCATCGCATCCCATAAATTGCGATAAGTTGTGCTTGAATTTTCATTAAACTGTAGATATTGTTGAATTTCTTGTCTAATTTCATCTGTAACCCACTGATTACTGAGTAGGGTTTTGTTTAGTTTCCATGTATTTAGCAGGGTTTTTTGGTTTCTTTTGTTATTTATTTTCAGTTTCATTGCATTGTGGTCAGATAATATGCATGGGATAATTTCTGTTTTCTGGCATATACTTAAGCATGACCTATGTACTAGTATGTGATCTGTTTTAGAAAATGGTCCATGTGCAACTGAAAAAAATGTGTATTCTGCATTGGTTGGGTGGAATACTCTGTGTATGTCTACCAAGTCCATTTTTTCCAAGCTCTGGTTCAGTTGTGCTACTTCTTTGCTTATGTTTTATCTGGTTGATCTATCTTTTTGGGATAAGGGGGTGTTAAGGTCTCCTGTTAAGATTGTTGTATTGGATATTAGATTTTTCATGTCTATTAAAGTTTGTCTTATATAGTTGGGTGTTCCAGTGTTTGGTGCATATATATTTATGATTGTTATTTCTTCCTCTTGAATTTTTCCTCTAACTAGTATATGGTGGCCTTCTTTATTTTGTTTGATCATTCTTGTTTGAAGTTGAGACTGTCTAAGATCAAGATTGCTACCCTTGCTTTTTTCTGAACTGCTGGGTCATGTAGTATTGTTTTCCATCCTTTGACTTTCAGCCTGTGAGTTTCTTTATGAGTTAAATGTGTTTCTTGTATACAATATATTGTTGAGTTTTCTTTCCTAATCCACTGTGCCAGTCTATTTCTCTTAATTGGTGAATTGATTCCATTTACATTGATGGTTATTATTGAAATGGTTTGACTTACCATTGACATGTTATTTGAATGCTGTTTTGTAACTGTTTTTTTCTCCTGTGTTTAATTGTTTGTCCTATTTAATGGATTTCTTCTGTTCTCACTGGTGGAGTTCTGATCATTTTGGTCCCTCTCTGGAACATCTTTCAGTAGCCTGTGTAAGGTTGGTTTTGCCATCATGAAATTCTTTAGTTGTTCTTTGTTATGGGAGTATTTCACTTCTCCATCAAACTGAAAGAGAGTTTTGCAGGGTATAGTAATCTGGGCTGGAATTTGTTTTCATAGAGGACTTGAAGTACTCTGCTCCATGCTCTTCTTGCCTTCATGGTTTGTGAAGAGAAGTCAGCCATAATTTTGATGATTTTTCCTTTGAATGTGAACTGCTTCTTTTCTCTAGCGGCTTTCAGTATGGTATTCTTGTGTTGGATTTCTGGGATCTTGACTATTATATGTCTCAGTATTTTTTAATTTGGGTTGAAGTTATTTGGAGTTCTGCATGCTTTGGTTATGTGAGTATCAGATTGTTTCCTCATATTTGGGAAGATCTCTGCTATTACTTTTGCCCATATTCTTTTTATATCATTTGTATTGACTCCTTCATTCTCATGGATGCCTGTTAGTCTCACATTGTTCATCTTTGTATCGTCTTGCAGGTGATGGATTATTTTTTCCTGCATCCTAGTTGTTTTTAAGAAATCATTTCTTACCTTTTCAGTAGCTGCACCAGCCTCTTCAAGATCTGAAACTCTATCTTCACTTTTGCTCAAATGGTTTTTCAGGCTTTTAATTGAGATTTTATGGTCCTCTACATCTCTTTGACTCTGCTTCATGTGATCCATTTCTTTCCTGTATTGTGAGGAATCCATCTTTTTTTAAATCTCCTGTATTTTTTATCAATATCTTCTTTAGAAGCAGTTATTAATTCTTTTACTGCAGAGTTTTTTACAGATTGGGTTTCCTCTTCATGTTTCTGTATTTGATTCTTTAGCTCAGGTGCTATGAATTTAGAAATTTCTTTTTTCATTTCAGACACTAATTCTGTTTTGAGTTCCCTTAAACCTTTCTGCAGTTGCTTATTTACTTCCGATGCTATTAATCCATGTATTTCAGCTAAGCTAGTGTCCACTGCATTTGTTCTGGTTGAGAATTGCTTCCTCTATATGTTTCTGCATTTTATTCTTAAGTTCAGCTGCTATAAATTCAGAGTTTTCTTTTGTTTTGTTCCAGAAATTAATTCTGCTCTGAGTTCCTCTATATGTTTCTGCTGTTGTTTATTTTCTTCCAACATTATTGATTCATTTATTTCAGCTGAGCTAGTGTCCTCTGCACTTGGTATGGGTGGGCTTGAGGCCTGAGATTACACTTTGCTCCTTGTCTTTATCATTTCATTTAACACTCTCCTCTGGCCTTTGGTATAGAGCTTTGGTGCAATTATGTTATCACTTAATGAAATTCGGGTACTGATATACCAAGTTCTAGTTCATGCAATTGTGCCTGGCTTGGGTTTGGCTACTGTGCCCAGCTCCTTACTGTTGTTGCCCTTGGAGGTGGGCCTGCTGTACCTCTGGTAAGATGACCTGTTCCTGGATTAGCTGTGTGGTTTTGACACTAGTCTCACTGCAGGGACTTTAGCTGCAGGGCATTACCTCAAGCCTGTATGCTAGGTTTGGGCTGGGTCTGGAGTGGTATGAGGAGCGGGGGTGAGAGAGCGCAGAAGCTCTCCCACACACTCACCAGTGTTGTGTTTTGGTGGGTCTGCAGGACTCCCAAGAGTGCGGCAGAAGTTCTTAGTCAGATGGCGGGCTGTGCTGGGTCTGGCCAGGCGGGGGAGGCCCGGATAACAAAGGTAAAGACCTCTTACGCAGCGGGCCTGGGTTTGGAGAGGTGGCGGGCGCGGGACAGAGCAGAAGCTCTTCCCCACACTCTCAGGACCTGGGGTTGGTAGGATATGGAGGGCCCAAGGTGAAGCGGAAGTTCTCCAGGTGGTCTGTGTTGATTCCACAGTTTAGTTCTTTGGTATAGTACCAAGGAATATGTGCATCTCCTTTTTATGCAGATATTATTTCTTTTGGATATGCCTGGCAATATGATTACTGGGTCATAAATAGATCTATTCCTCATTTTTTAAAAAACAGTTTGTAATATTTTCTGTAGGAGCTGTATGGACTTGTACTCCCACTACTGATATACAACAGCAACATATAATGTTTCTTTTTCTGCATATCTTTGACAGTATTAACTTTCAAAAATTATTGATAGATTGATTGAATGTGCATACTGATTTCCATGGAGTTTATACTCATTTGTCTTCCTATCAATGATGTGGAATTATTCCTTTACCCCATGACCTTGCCCGAGTTATTTTGATGACAGCCATTCTTTCTGTGGTAAGGTAGAATCTTAGTGTTGTCTTAATTTGCATTACTCTTAAATGGCCAGCAATGTTGAGCATTTCTTCATATTTTAATTGATCATCTGTACAAATTTCACTTTTCCATTTTTGATTGGATTTTTCATTTTGGATGTCTAATTTATATTAGACATTCTTTATATATTCTCCATATTAGTGCTCTGTTTAAGGAATAGTTGGCAAAGTTTTTCTAATTCTCTGTGTTGTCTTTTCATTCTTTTGGTAGTTTCTTTTGTGGGGAAGATCTAAAATTTGATATGATCCCATTTGGTGATTCTTGGTACTATTTCTTGTACAAGTAGGGTTCTGATCAGAAAGTTCTTTCATCCACCAACAGTGTTTTAACTATTTAATCTTTCAACAGGTTAAATGTTACATTTTAACTTTTAGTTCTTCAATTTATTTGGATTTTAGTTTAGTCTAGTTTTAGCATGGTGAGAGATATGTGTCTAGATTCAATCTTCTGTATGTGGATATCCAGTTTTCCCCAAAGCATTTATTAAACAGTCTATATTTCCTCCAGTTATGCTTTTGGCCATTTGATCAAAGATAAAATTATAGAAATTTATAGTTCTTACATGATTTTGGTTTGTCTTAATTTATCATTAACAAATATTATCGTAATCTATAAAGAATTTATACATCATCAAATTTAAAATGAATGCATTGTGAACAACGTGTTGCCCAGTGGGGTAAATGTATAAATGTATTGTCAATTGAGAATTTATAATGTCAGCATGATACTTCGTAATGACAGTGTCCTTAAATGTCATCCTAAAATTCTTATTTGTATGTTTTCATATTGGCTATGTGCATACTAAATCTCTATTGTTATTACCAGAGGATTAAAAAATGGAAACTTTTCTTAAAAAAAATCAGTTCAGCAGAGTTCACAACACTTGAGAAATGGATATAGATGCCTGAAAAAGCCATAAAAATGTCAAAACTCTTACAGGCCTAGATATATTTGGAAATGTTCAGGAACCTCCTGTCTGTGGAGAAATGATTTCTTACTTGACTCATGAACTAGACAAACTGAACTGCCCGTTAACACGCTGCTGGACACTTGCTAGCACATATCCTGATAAATAGGCAGTTCAAGAATAGAAGGAGCTCACTCAGGAACTCATATGATATTTCTTGATTTTTCTGTCTCTGGGGGTTAGTGCAGGAAAACTAGAATGTGTTCTCATGGGACTTCCAGAACTAAAACTTTAAATTTAGCACAAAGTCAATATTTCAAACACTTTTCTATCATTCAGAATTCTTAGATTAAACAAATGAAACCAACGGTGGCAAAAAGACATTTTGTTTTGTTTGAAAATGGGATTGAATCCAGGCTCTTTGTACTGAGCTATATCCATACCCCATTTTTGTTTTTATATTTTTATTCAGCTGTGTTTTGAGACAGTCTTACAAAGGAAAGGCACTAAATTACTCAAGTTGGGGTGGAGGTTGCAATCTATTTGGCTCAGTTTCCCAAAATCCTGGGATCATAGGCCTGTGCTACTATGCTTGGTTAGAAGAACATTTAAACAAAAATTGATCTTTCACTTATTATTCAGGATACTTACACACCAGAGATTAAAGCTCACGGGCTGAAAAATGCCTCAAATCAAGCCACAATACTAGTAGACCCCATGAATAAACAACTATTGAATTTGTTAATCAATAGCTCTTCAAAGAGTCATGAATTAATTAATTTTTTAAATGTCTTTGCTTTCATTGCCTCCCAAGAAATGAACACATTATAGTAATTCTTTCCACTGTAAATATTATTCCACTATTCCTGCTTATGTTTTGTAAAATGTAACTAGTGGAATCTACATTTCATATCATCATTACCCTCTGGTTTAAAAGAAGTTTGAAATATATTTGTCTCTCAAATTTAATTTTTAGTGTAGAGGGCTGGATGAACTTCCCCAAAACATTCATAATAGGATCAATTCACTAAGTATGGAAAATACAGTATGTATTTATAAATGTTAGATATAGAGATAGATAAATAGATAGATAGATAGATAGATAGATAGATAGATAGATAGATAGACAGATAGACAGATAGGCGGAGAGGGTAATGGCCATCATGCTTGCTGTCATTAAAAAAGTTATCTTCATTTATTTACTTAATGCATTTGCATACATCTTTCCATCCACAAATTGACCGTACTCCCTTATAAGGAATTTAATTTCCATGTGGCACAGTCTATTTAATATGAGATCTCTAAGGCACCAAACTCATTTGTATCAAGGATCACAAAACCCTCAGAATGCGTAATTTCCAGGATGAAACTATTCAGAGACAGCCAATTTTTCTTCGGCATTTCAGTGTTATTTTGTGGGTATCATATTATCTGTGACCTAAATTGTAGAACTAGTAACCATATTATATAATATAAAAATATTGGGAAAGTAGAGGCAATGGCTTTTTAAAAAATAGCATGTAAAAATATGGAGAGAAGTTTTATACAAAGGCTATATCTGATGAATATTCTTTCCTTCCTCCATAACAAATTTGTGTTCATTTTACTTCATTCTGGAATTTAAGTTATCAGAGTTCTGTACCTGATAACTTGATCCCAAAGTTCTACATTGTAGATTATGACTATTCTGAGGTTTTTTCATGTGTGATATGGTGTTAGCTTCTATTAGATTTAACTGATATATAATGGAAATATTGGAATCATCCTCAGGGAATCATCTTAATTCCACCCTCAACTTCCTCATAAGGAGTAAGAAAACCAGCCTAGCAAAAATCGAAGTGCCTTTTTGTCAATATCAGTACCCCATCTATGCAGAAAGCACTGCTTACTTCCAATCTAAATCAAACTTTACTTTGTTTCAATGAAAGTAATTATAATTGCGTATAAAAACCTCTGAAGTAAGAGAATTTGGAGTTGATGGAGTGAAAAAGAATAATCTCTTCATGAACTATTAGGCACAGTAATGGAGATGCCATTAATTCAAATTTTTTGGACTCAAAATCCATTCATTTAATTATTGGAAAAGTGCAATGTTTTCCACTTGCTTTTTCGGAGCATAAACAAGAATCTGTTGTTTAAGACAATTTGCCAAAACAGTAATAAGAAAAATTTTGAGCACTACTCTGAGCACACTAATTAGAGATCAGTCAACTCTGACATATTATTAAAATAATAAATTCTATAAATACTACTTTTGGGGCAAATAAATATCGAGCACTCTATTATTTCATTTAACTTGTATGTATTTGTGTGCTGCATGTAAAAACCCAAACAATGTCTCATAACTTTTTCTCAGTGAAAGGCATTTCTATTTCCAGATGAATATGCTAGATGTAATGAGTGTGTTAATTTCATAATGAAGCATTATTATAATAGAAGGCTAAAATTCATGTCTTTCAGAAATGTCATGATTGAATATAATTTTCATAAGCACTTTTATTTCTTTTTTGGTACAGGGAAAGGAACTCAGGTCCTAGCACTTGCCAGGCAGGCTATTGTGTTGCTAAACTATATCCCCAGTCCCTATTTTGACTGTTAGTAACAAACATCTGCTTAAAAGACAATACTTAAAGTCTCGCTCTTTCCAGGGAGCTTTGGTTTTTTTGTTTGTGTGTGTGTGTGGTTTGTTTTTTGGGTTTTTTTTTGTTTTGTTTTTTGTTTTTTCTTTTTTTATTTCAGGGAAAGGTCTACTCTACTATATTGGACTCATAGTGATCCACCTACTTGCAGCCTCCCAAGAGCTTGGATTACAAGCACACATCACCATGCCCAGTCTCAATTGCAGTCTCAGTGCACCCAGAGGTGGGCCAGCATGGCAGGCCCAGGGATCTAACCCCCAGTCCCTGTGCCTGCTTGCAAGTGCTTTACTCTGCTAAGCTATTTGGCCGGTCTAGGAGTGCTTTAGATACTGGTATTTCACATAAATTATTCAATTTAATTTAATTATTGAATAATCTCTGATAATTGATAGAACAAACATTAATGTTTCATTATTAAAAATTTGAGATCCTGAAAATCTGAGTTTTTTTCTAATGGATATAAACAATATTTCCATTTTATGTTAAATTTATGGTTGGTACATTTTCCCATTTACTCCAAAAGTATGCAAGGTCAAATATTTGTATATATACAAGTATGTGTAGTTTACCACAGTTATAAAACAAAATTCAAACAACCTGACATAAAATAAAAATTATTTTATATTAGAATATTTCAATGGATAACAAAATTGCATCTCATCATTACTAGAAGTAACATAAAATATTAAAATCATGTAACTTTGAGAACTATTTAATTTCTAGATAAAAGATTTTATAATTTTCCTTTTAGATTCTTGTTAGACTTTACCACCGGAGAAACATTGTGCCTTCTTGCAGTAATGTGATTACTTATGTGCGTCACTTTCTTTGATTAAAAATTTATCTTACATTGTTCCACATCTTGAATTTGTATTCCATATGGTTTCTACACAGTTAGAAATTCTTTTCTTTTACAATTGCAATAAGATGGTCCAAACAAACAAAAACTAAATTTGAGGTTCAATAAAACCTTTATAGTATAGGTAAAAATATACACGCTTACTAGATGAAAATAACTAAGGTCATATAGGCATTAAGGTTAAGTTAGGAATATTAACCATGAGAGTACATGCTACCCACATTTGCTTTCACAGCTCAGCCATCTCTGTAACCCTGGCCATTCTTCCACTTGTCAATAGGACTACTTAATATGGGAATCAATGCCCCATACCTCTAAGTGTTTACAGTGTGTAGTCTGGACCAAACACCAGCATGAAGTGAGTAACAAAAGAGTCGTCTCCAAGTAACAGCATCAGATTCCAGTATAGACTCACTTTTCAAGTAAAATGAAGAAGCCAAGTTTCTTTCCTTTTCTGCTACATGACATGGAAAGGGAACATAATGACAGAAATTAATATATGGAAGAGTCAAAAATTATCTAAGTTTATTTTCAAAGTATTCTAAAAATTTTTCATATTTCATATTTCAGAAAAGGTTGTATGCCAAAAGTCTTGAATAAAATTAATATATCCATTGTGGGAATAGACATTAGGCAACATTTAATTTCTTGGCACAAGAACTTGAAGAAAAATGTAACAGCTTCACACAAAGATTTAATAGAATTTGAGCTTTTTATGGCAGCATGAAAAGAAATACTGTGTAATAGATTCTTTGAATAAATCTGATATTATAGGAAGTTTGTAAAAAATGTTGATATGTTAAAAATAACAATGTCTTCTAAATAATTATAGAATTCAATTTCAGCTTTTTATAAAAAATAAACTCAATAGTTCATCAATTTGTTGTATAAATCATTTGGATTTATACAAACACAGGGGGGCCTGGCCCTAGCTCAGTTCTTTAAGTGGCAGCTTCCACAAAGCTGTCAGCCTCAGGTTGCTGTAGTTCGATCCCCACAACACTCCAGCCAGACAAACCTGCCCTGAAGGCACTTGGAGCAAAAAAAAAAAATCCTTATACAAACACAAATGTGATTGTGTTTTTAAATATAAATTGTTAATGTCTATAAGAATATGGCCTGCTCATAGTAAAATACTATTTTATTGTTTGTTCCCTTATTCATTATATTTATTATATTTTTACCTTTCATATATTATTTATATTTCTATTGCTAAAGGTCTTGTAGTGCAAATTTAGTGTAATATTTGTTTTACAATTTCCTCTATAAATTGTAGAAGTATTTATCTGTCATATACTTTCCATATTTTCTCTTATTCCTATTGATTATGAGTGTATTACACAGTGACAAATAATCAAAATAATAAACTTCTATATTCTAAAAATATAAATATGTATAGGTTGTAACACAATTTACCTCCGTTTTACAAATAAGAACACTGAGATTCATGAAGTTAGATTATCAAAATGAAATTATAATGACTGTATAATGACTTCAGACAGATTGGTAGTCTATCAATTTATTTTTAAAAATTAATATATTTTATATATTATACTCAGTGGAAAAAGAAAATCTTTTATATCACATTTTGTTGCCCAAAGTTTAAAGATTTGAAGTCTCTTTCTTTTCTTTCTTTCTTTCTTTCTTTCTTTCTTTCTTTCTTTCTTTCTTTCTTTCTTTTTTTCTTTCTTTCCTCTCTCTCTCTCTCTCTCTCTCTCTCTCTCTCTCTCTCTCTTTCTTTCCCTTTGGATGCAGCATTTCACTGTGCGGTGAACCCTGGCCTTGAACTCAGGTAATAGCCCAGGGTGGCCCTAAATTGAAATGATACTCCTGCCTCAGCTTCCCAAGTGTTGGGATTACAGGTGTGCACCACCATACCAGACCTTGTTTTACATTTTTAAGTTTAGAATATATTTAGTAAAGTTGGAAGCGATTTTCTTAGTTTTAATGAGCTTCTCACGTCTTCAAAATTAATTTTGCTAAACACATTTCAAGAGCTCTGCTTCATTATGTTCTCATTTAAATCATTTTCAATGCCATAGCTTTTAATAAAGCTTGCTGTTCAGGTTCTGACAGCTAGAATTCTGGACTCAACAAAGCATCTTTAATTTGACAAATGTAATAAATCTTTCTCATGCCAATGCCACTATCTATTAGAAAGCTTAATAAGCCATCGTTGCTGATGTTGCTCATGAACTTCAAAATAGTTGCCTAAGAATTTGCAATATCCCAGTTCAGAAGCCAAATTTTGTTTATGAAATTAACTTTTAAGTCCTAGAATCTATTTCCAGCAATTTTAATTCCACATTTTGGAACTAATTTAGATAATATTTCACACAAAAATATATGTCATTAATGCTCAAGAATCATATATGAGATATGTTTCACATGACAAATTCTTGGCCTTGATATTCTTTTCTATTAAGTTTATTAGTACAATTTAAATATACATAATGATTACATTTGTCATAGTGAATGTGTACCTGTACATGATATATCTCAGTTCTTCTTTTTTCTTAGTCCCCTCCCCTATTTTCAACCATTCTGCCTCTCCTTTATTTTTTTTTAATGTATTTAGTACAGAGTCTACAGCATTTCATTACA
>NW_004524718.1:736769-738291 GCF_000260255.1 Octodon degus
TTTCCAAGATCTGGCTATCACAAATTGTGCTGCTATAAACATAGGTACACATATATCAATATGATATGACACTTTCAGTTCTTCCAGGAAAATTCCTAGTAGGGGGATAGCAGGCTTGAATGAGATTTCCAGTCCTAGTTTTCTAAGGAGTCTCCACACATTTCCATAATGGTTGCACCAGTCTACACTCCCACCAACAGAGGAGAAGGGTTCCCTTTTCCCCATAGCCTCTCCAACATTTGTTGTTGATTGATTTCTTTATGATAGCAAATCTTTCTGGGGTGAGATGGTATCTCAGTGTTGTTTTAATTTGCATTTTACAGATGGCTAGTGATGAGGAGCATTTTTTCATATATTTATTCGCTTCCTTAATTTCGTCCTCTGAGAAGTGTGTGTTCATCTCAGATGCCCATTTCTGGATTGGTACTTTAAATTAAGGGGCCCAAATGTTCTTTAGTTCTTTATAAATTCTAGAGAGCAGACCTTTGACTGAGTGCTTATGAGTTAAGATTTTTTTGAAGTTTGTGGGTTGCCTTTTCACTTTGTTGATAATTTCTTTTGACGTGAAAAAATTTCTCAATAAGCGGTGGTCCCAGTTGTTAATTCTTTCAAGTGTTTCCCGTGCGATTTGGTTTCGGATCATGAACCCTCTGCCTACCCCTATGTCTTTAAGAGATCCTCTTACTTTCTCTTCTAGGAGATACAGTGTTTCTGTTTTAATGTTCAGTTCTTTAATCCATTTTGACTTTAGTTTACTGCATGGTGATAGACATTGGGTCAAGTTTTAATCTTCAGCATGTAGAGAGCCAAATTTTCCAGCACCATTTGTTAAAGAGACTATCTTTCTTCCAGTAAGTGTGTTTGGCCCCTTTGTCAAAGATCAGGTGGCTGAGTGCATTCCTAGAGGCTTCTGCATCTACTGGTCTATTCCTTTGACTCTCAGGGCTATTTTCTTGCCAATACCATGCTGATTTTATTACAGTAGCTTTGTAGTATAATTTCAACTCAGGAATTGTAATGCCTCCTGCTTTGTCTTTGTTGTCCAGGATTGCCTTTGCCATTCTAGGTCTCTTTTGATTCCAGATAAAATTTAGGAATAATTTTTCTAGGTATGGGAGGTATGTTGGTGGTAGTCTCATAGGAATTGCATTAAATCTACACAACAATTTTGAGAGTATGGCCATCTTCATGATGTTGGTTTTTCCTATTCAGGAGAGGGGAATATCTTTCAATTTTCTGAAACACTCTACTATCTTTTTTCAAAATACTGTAATATTCTGTGAAAAAATCTTTGATTTCTTTAGTTAGATGAATTCCAAGTAATTTCATCTTTCTCCGGGCTATTGTAAAAGATATTGTTTCCCTAATTTCACTCTTAGTGTGTTTGTTATCTGTGTAGAGGAATGCTATTGACTTTTGGATATTGACTTTATATCCTGCTATGCTACTGAATTTGTCTATCAACTCTAGTAGTTTCTTAGTGGAGTTTTTGGGTCTTCCAAATAAAGTATCATGTCATCTG
>NW_004524718.1:741349-754560 GCF_000260255.1 Octodon degus
TACATTTGTCATAGTGAATGTGTACCTGTACATGATATATCTCAGTTCTTCTTTTTTCTTAGTCCCCTCCCCTATTTTCAACCATTCTGCCTCTCCTTTATTTTTTTTTAATGTATTTAGTACAGAGTCTACAGCATTTCACTACACAGATTGGATTCTTAGTGATCTTCCTGTTTTCAGCCTCCTAAGTGCTGGGATTATCGGTGTGAGCCACCATGCTCAGTCTCAGTCACAATCTCAGTGCATCCCGGGAGTAGGGCCGACAGCACACAGTGGATCAATCCCAGTCCCTGTGCCTGCCAATCAGGCACTATATTCTGCTGAGCTATCAGGCTGGCCCTCTTTTCCTGCTTTTAGCAAAGATTTGTTTGCATTTGTCTTCTTATATTTTTTTATTTTCTCTTCCTCTATCCTCCTCCCCCTCCCTAGTTTCTGTTTCCTTTTGAATGATTTCTTCCTCTTTTGCAATGTATAATATATATTTTGGCCCTTATTTATAATAAGTTGGGACCCTCAACCTTGTTAGCACCCTTACCCTCACTTCAAGGTTCACTTCCTTTTGGCCCAGAGCCTGAGTCAAAACCACAGAACAGGTCCACCAGACTTTGACTATGGCAGAAAAACATGGAAACTCTACTTTGTTAACACAAAAGTCACCCAGAGACCAGATAGCCTTGCCAAGATTAGCTCTCCCTCAGCTCTTCCAGCCCACAAACACCCTCCCCTAAAAAAATCCATAAAATCCCCTGTCCCCTTTTTGTTTGGGACTGTCTTGGTCCACTAGACAGCCTGCCTGCTTGCTCCTACCTCCAATAAATCTCGTGTCAGCATGCCTGGTCTGGTCAATTGAGTGGGTTCATATCTAACAATTTACACTTTCAATTTCTCATACCAGAGATACAATGAGATATTTATACATAGGTATCCAATTTATTTATTTATTTCACTTGAGAGTATGGTGCATCAATTTTGCTATAAATGTCTCGGGTTTATCCTTTGTGGCTCAATAGTACCCTATTATATTAAAATAAAATCCCTTACATCTTTTTTGTCCATTCCTCAGTTTACAGACATTTGGGTTGCTTCCAAGATGTAATTATTACAAACTGTGGTGTTGTAAACATGGGTGTACATATATTGATTTATGATACTTTAAATTTTGGGAGGAAGAACAAGAAGGGAAGTAGGTGGATCAAATGAAACTCTTAGTCCTAGTTTTATGAGGAATCTAAACACTTATTTCCATATGCAACCTTGATCACACAGGAAATAATACAAAGAATGAACCACTGGCATCTCAGCTTATTTAAAAGCTTTCATACAAAAGAGAAACCAACAGAGTGAAAACAACCCACACAGTGGGAAAAATAGTTGCTCTTCAGATGGCATACTAATATCTAGAACATATAAAGAATTGAAAAAAATCACTGCCCCAAATTTAAAGAGCCAATCCAGAATTGGGCATCTAAAATGACTACACATTTTTTCAGATAAAGTACTAGCGTCAAATAAATATATGAAAAAATGTTCAGCATCACTTCTCAATCAATCAAGATGCAAATTAAAATAACACTGAGGGGCTGATGAGGCAACTCAGCAGACTAAGTGCCTGCTTAAGCAAGTGCAAGGACCTGGGTTCAATTCCAGGTACCACATACCCCACTAGTCCCACCCTCAGGTGTGCTGAGCCAGCCACCAAGACCAGGCATGGTGGCATGTGACTGTAAATCCAACACTGGGGAGGCTGAAAACAGGATTATCACTACAAGTCAGAGCTGCATATTGAGGCCCTGTAACACACACACACACACACACACACACACACACACACACACACACAAAAGTGCTGAGTTTCTACCTTTCTACACAAAGAATGACTATCATCAAGAAATCAACCATTAACAAATGTTGGTGGGGCTGAGAGGAAAGAGATCTTTCACCATTGGTGCTTGTATAGACCTGAAATTCTTTTACTAAAACTTGTTTAACAAATATGGAGTAAAACAGCCAAAGAATTCCAGACTCTCAATCGTTCCTAAGCCTAAATTCTCACAAGGGAAATTAGTACCTTCATCTTTATAATAAAATAAATGTCCCATTTAAAATATAGTTTCCATGGAATCAAAGGTCTCCCCTGTTTTATCTGTTTGCTTGCGCTCAGGGCAATACCTAAGCTGTTCAGGTTGTGCCCTACAACACATTCATTGATTTCTATTCTGTTTATCTTATTATATCAGTATTTTCCTTAATAGCATTTATTACATTTCCAAGTTTTAGTGTTATAAATCAAGCTACTCTACCTCCTCATACTTTACTGTAACAGGTGTCCACATTATTATGAGCATGTTCCTAAACCAGACAGAATGGCCACAGATTACGTGCTCACACCATTTCAGTTACTCTCCACTTCCCAGGTTTGTGCAAAAACTGTAAACCCACAAGATGTCTCAAATCTTTGCCAGTGTTTAGGTGCATGTATTTTTCATATTTATTGTTTATAGTTACGCACTTTATTTTATAGAGATTTTATTCTGAATGTAGTATATGTGACAGCGTCACTCCCCAAATTACTCAACTGGAATCATAACAATATTTTTCTCTCCAGTTATAACAGAGTAAATATTTTATTGCTATTTTTAGAGATTCAAACTGTAGATTTAGTATAGTATCCCCTCAATTCTACATTCAATTTTATTTTATTTTATTCTGTTGTTTTTATTGATTACCATTTTTCTTTAATAAAGTAGATTGTGACATTTCCAACCACCATGAGATTAAATCTTAAATCTATGGGTTTCTCTACCTTTCTCAACAAATCCATCTAAGTAGCTATAATACACACATAAATAAATAATAGTTATGTATATGTATACCAGATATATTTCTAATATGCAGTCATATTGCAAACTGTGTTCACTACAAGTCAAATACAAATAAAAAATATTTAAGACTTACATTTACATGAACTTTTGTCTACACACTTGGCATAAAACTTTCTTTCCATTGAACTAAGAGAAAGTAGCTACATCTATTCTTACTATCATATATATATAAAGATATAAATATAAATATATATAAATATATATATATATATATTTCACTACGAAATGGTCCTTTATTTATATCCCCATTTTTTGTTTTGTTTGGCAGAGATGGGTGCTCCACTGCAGTTAGAGAAACTGTATTTGGAGAAGTCTTTAAAGGGTCTTTTCATACTTGATGCCAGTCCAAATATTGTAGGTACTTGAATTCAGTGAAATAACCCAATATAGTCAATAGTTCATAATAGTAGTGAGCTATCAGCACAATAGGCAATTTTCGAAAGTTGTTGACTTGAACCTTTTACAGGTCAGCATACTAATAGAGCTTTGCTTTTTTTAACCTCATGATTACACTTTTCTGCTAGATGGGTAAGACTAAGTTAAAGCAAGATCAATATAACTAAAAATTTAGCTTTTGCAATCTGATAAGGTCAGTCAAATCCCCTCAGGATTTACCCTGGAACAATGTATAGCACCTTGTGGATCTTCTGTCAGTGTCAGCCATCTGGATGAGTCATGGCCATTGCTTGAGGAATTTGCTCTTTTGTCCTCTGAATAACTAGTATGAAGACAACAATATGTGATGTACTAATTATTGTAGCTGTCCCACTAACCATTTTTTGAAACTGTTTCATTACTATTTTATCATTTTTTTCTCATTAAAATGAATAAAAAATTAAAAAATATATAAAAGAATATATTTATAAGCATTCAAAATAACTTATATCTGATTTTATGCCATAATGCAAATAGAAATGTCTTAATTTTGACAGGTAATAAAACACTATGCATTTGCCAATATCACTAATTTCTCCTCTTAAAATTCAGTAAGTTATGTTTAGGTAAAAGACCTCAATAAATCTAATTAAAACAAAGGAAAGTAAATGTACCAAATAGGATTATAAAAATGTGTATGTGATTATAATTTGATATTTGTATTTCATTAGATAAACAATATCCTGATTATCACAAAAAAGACTTTCATTTCCATTATCATTAAGACAACTTCAGACTGAAATAGGAGGTTTTAAAACATATTGAGTATTACAAAATAATTTAATGTTTTAACTTAGAGCCAGATTGTAGCCTAAGTTAATAGGGATTTACACAAATCTTAATATAGAATTAATTGAAAATTGAGTACTTAAATAAATTTTTATTGGATTATACCAATTGAGGCTACACCATGAAATTTTAATCTCATGTGCATTACTTGTATCATGAAGTAATAGGATTTATTCAAATAGAATTCAATTAAATGGGAGAATATATATTATATAATTAGTCCTATATTTTTCAGAACCTTTCATGTTTTCTGAAATAATATGTTATTTAGTTAAGCTTTGATTCATGACATGTTTGTATTTTGACAGATATATATTGGATAACAGTAAAAATGTCAAACATTCACAGCCGATATAAACATTATTTACCCATAAGAATTTTTCATTGTTTGCAAATAAACTTAGAGATTCGAATAAATAATAAAGCATTGTACCTTAATATTGAAACTAAAAAAAGATTCATTTAAAATAAATTTGTTATAAATTGATGCATCCATCATGAACATTCATTCCATACAGTGAATAAAAGGTAAAAAATAATAGCGATTAAATAACAAATTTCACAATTATCTCATTTGTAACCCATAAAACAAATTTAAAGATTATTATTTACATATATATATATATATATATATGTTTTTAAAGTATATTTTAAAATATTAAAGGCATCAATTTCTCTTTATTATTTCATATTCATTTAATGCCAACAACAAAATAAACATTACAAGTATGGTAACTATTACAAATGAATTAGACTAAATCATATAGGAGGGAATGTGCTATTAAAACAACTTTTCTGAACATTAAAATACTTTGTAGGTAGTCAGGAAGATAGCTCAGTAGAATAAGCACTTGCCTGGCAAGCACAAGATCCTGAGTACAATCCCCACTTCCAAATAAATAAATAAATAAATAAATAAATAAATAAAATGAATAAAAAACCTTTGTAATATTTAAGATGTTCCAAGTAAAGAATATTAATTGTAAGTATACACAATGTGACACTTTTCTCAATAAGATATGGCTCAGAAGTTATATTTATTTATTTTTATTTCTATAGTATCTACTATGGTATATAATTGTTTTTACTATTAAAAAGTACAGACACTAGTCAGAGCACTTAGACATGAGAGAAATATAAAAAGAACAAGGACTGGAAAAGATAAAGTGAAATTATCATTATTTGCAAATGAAATGATTCTCTACACAGAAGATTCCAAAAATCCACCAAGAGACTTAAAGATTTAATGACTACATTCAAAAGCATAGCAGGATAAAAAGTTAACACTCAAAAATCAACAGAACTTTTGTACAAAATCAATAAATACACCAGAAAAGAAATGAAGGGGAAAAAAAAGAAAAATTAGGGAAGCCATACTTTTCACAACAACTTCCAAAACATTGCATACTTAGAAGTCACTCTCACAAAGGAAGTCAAAGAATTATACAGTGAAAACCACAGTACTCTTGAGAAAAGAGATCAAAGAAAATTTCAGAAAATCAAAAAACATACTTGGCTTCAGGATAGGAAGAAAATATGTTGTGAAAATAGCCATATCCTGAAAATTGTTATACAGATTCAATGCAATCCTAATGAAAATATTATTAGTATACCTCACACATCTAAAGAAAATATTCCTAAAATACATCTGGAAACAGAAGAAACCCAGAATAGCAAAAGCAATCCTGGACAGTAAAGGAAAGGCAGGAGGCATCACAATCCCTACCTGAAATTATACTACAAAGCTACTATGATAAAATCAGCATGGTACTGGCAAAAACAAAACAAAACAACAAAAAATGTAGACCTGAGGATCAGTAGAACAGATTAGAAGAGGCAGAAACAACTACAAACATACTCAGCTACCTTACTTTTGAAAAAGTGGCCAAGGGCTGGGAAGCCAGCTCAGTGGCATAACCCCCTGCTTGAAAAAAGGTTCGAACACATTCACTGGAAGAAAGATAACCTCTTTAATAAATGGTGCTGGATGAACTAGATTTCCACATGCCAAAGGCTAAAATTAGACCATGCACTAAGCTATATTCAAAAGGGATCAAATATTTAAACATTAAAACAGAAACACCAAATTTTCTGGAGGAACATGTACGTAGAAATCTTAAAGACATAGGGGTAGGTAGTTTGTGAACAAAAAGCAAACTGCACAAGAAATACTTCAAAGAATCATCAATTGATGGGATCTCATCAATTTTAAGTATTTCTGTATACCAAAAGACAATACCAACAGAGTAAAAAATAAAAAATACTAACTCAGAAAACATTACAGTCAACTGCCCCTCTGACAAAGGCTCTCTATTTAGAACATGTGAATTTTAAAAAATCCATCCCAAAATATTTAAAATCCAATCCCAAAGAAAGGTATGTGGGATGAATATACCTTCTTAGATAAAGAAATATAAATGGCAGGGCCAGTGAGATATCTCAGTGGTGTAAAACACCTGCTTAAGCAATCTTAGGCAAGCCCAGGGACCATGGTTTAATCCCCAACACTACATCCTGCACCAACCCTGTCCTCAGGGTGTGCTGACCAAGTCACAAAAAATAGAAAAAGGAAGCGGAAAGGAAAAAAATTTATATAAATGGCAAATAAATATATGAAAAATATTTAACATCATTGGTTGTTAGATAAATGCAAATTAAAACAACACTGAGATTTCATCTCACCCTATAATAAATGGCTATCACAAGAAGTCCATCAATAACAAGTGCTGAAGGGGCTGTGCAGAAAAAGAATGCTTTTCCACTGTTGGTGGTGGGTGTTCAGATTTGTACCACCATTATGAAAAGCAGTGTGGATATTCCTTTAACAACTAGTTTCGTGTTCCCATTAAAACCAGCTATTCCCCTTTTAGGTATTTTTACAGAAGAACTGAAAACATACCATAGCAATTTATATGCATCCATGCTTATGGCAGCACATTTTTTCATAGCTAAATCTTTGAAGCAAACCAAATGCCCATCCACTGAGGAATTGATAAAAAAGATGTAGTATTTTTACATAGTTGTGTATTATTCAGCTAGAACAGAGGATAAATTTGAGGCTTTTATTTGTAAATGGATGCAACTAGACATCTGCGTGTGAAAATATTATATTCTCTCCCTATTGTAAGAACCTGAAAGAATAAATAAAATCTGAAGGGTACAATAGACATTATGAAAAGTGGAATGAATCTGTCCACAAGTAAGGATTTACTGAGATGAGAAGGACAGGAGATGGAATGGGAGAAGGAGGCATGCACATGTATGTATGCATGGGGTGGGCTTGGATCATTATTCTATGGACTTCTGCTGGTTTATGGAAAGAAGAATTAATGCTTGAGTTTTTTGTCTTCTGTTTTCATTTTTTGCTCTTTCTCTCTTCTCAATTCTTATGACATATTTTCTTTTTCTTTTTCTTTTTCCAGTCTTGTATGTATGTATCTGGTAATCTGAACAACTAAGTTGCATACAACACTATGCAATACAACAAATATTGCCAAAATCATATTATTTTGTTTAGTGAAATTATGTATGATTTCTAATGCTTTATTACTATTTTGTATTCTTTTAAGAAAAGAAAAAAAAATCCTAGCAAAGATACTAAAAACCATTATGGAAATTGTATGGAGGTTTCTCAGAAAACTAAAAATAGAATTACTATGTGCTCTATTTATACTCCTTTTAAGTATATACACAAGCAATTTATGTAAGAGTCATTTATTGAGCATAATTAAAATATCTTACATGCAAAAAGACAAAAAACCTACATGATTATTTAAATATGCTAGAATAATACCCATTATATTGTATAGTTATTATACATGTATAAAATATAATTGCAATTATTTCAGTGTTAAAATGTCTTCGAAAACTCAGATGTGTAAACACATTAATAAAAAAATTATTTGAGCAATTAAATTTTGAAAGATGATATAAAATATGTTTTCAGTTAATGATTTATTGTTTTGAAGATTTTTCTATAACAATCATTTAGAATTCTACATTGTCGTGGTGAAAGTTTGAATTATGAAGCTTAATGTAGATTTTGTAAAGACTTATTTGGATAACTTTTACATCATAACATTTTACTTGCTAGTAGTTAAAAACAGGATAGTTTCCCATTACAATTTAGAGGAAATGACATTTTTCTTTAAATTCTGGCAGTGTCACCCTGTGGTGTTAATTAAACCTGTTCAGGTGCTCTAAAGGTACATCACTCATTTTCTGTCTTTTACATCAGTGGAAGAGCAGGCAGGATTTTTTACCATAAAGGTAATAAAATCAATTTCTTCTTATGGTTGAGTGCTCAAAATAAATGTAAGCAGAATCCATGTAGGGCTGAGCAGCTGGATGCAAACACTTAACAGGTCCTGAGCCAACAGACAGTGAAGACACAATGTGAGGTTACTGAGGCAATTCTGCTAGACATTGTTTTCAATCTTCAAATTTCTTATTAATACATGATGCAGTTCCTAGTGATTGCATTCACTGTTTGCAATTGGTACATGTGAACAGCACATCTCAATTCTTTAGGTTTTTTTTTTTTCCCATGGGCTTCCATGCCTTTCTCTCCTCACTGTCTCTATACATTGATCCTTTTCCATTTTGCAATGTATCTGTCTTGGTGGGAATTTTGCACTCCTTGGTTTTCTGAACAGTGCCAGAGTTGAATGAATATCTTGTGCTAAAGATCAGCAGAGAGTATAAGTGGGCACATGTGAAGTTTTCAGGAAAGATGTAGATCTCTAAGGATAAAATATGTCCTGTGGGATTGAAAATTTTAATTTATGAAATCAGAAATTTCCTTGTTCCTTTACTAGGATATTGAATGGTGAAAATAATCAAATGAGTGAACTGGATAAATTTTTTTTTGTCGGAACCAAAGATTGAACTCAGGTCCTTGCGCTTGCCAGGCAAGTGCTTATTCCACTGAGCTATCTCTCCAGCTCCGAAATAGAAAAAACAGTAATAAAAACACAAAACTGAATTTTACAAAGGGGTGCATATAAGACAAATATCCCCAAAAAGCAAGAAATTCTTGGAATATTCAGTCAGAATAGCCAAAAAATGTGTAGTTATAACCAGAAGAAAATAACAATGCTATTCCTACACTTGAAGCTTTTGGTGTAATTTTGTCATACATCTTATCAAGAAATAGAATCATTTCCTCTGTTGTTTGAACATAGAATGGCCTTAGGCCAGCTATAAATCAGTGTGCTTTGACATCATCTTCCTGTCTATAAATACCATGCTGACATGGATGATCTGGTTTGTTGTGGAATAAAATAGAGGGGCCATACCCTGGTCAGTGCAGTTGTCACAAGGAAGCCTGCAAGACTCTTGGTAAGTTAAAGCATTACCAAGTTACTGAGTTATGAGTTACTCAGAGCTGACTGTACAGAGCTATAATTTATGAGACCAACATTCATTAGTAGAAACATAAAATGATAAGCAATTATTATTTTAGGATATTTAGTATGTTGGTTTTTACATGGAACTTACTCTTCCATAAATTACAGTATGTGTTTTTGACCATAAATGTTTACTGGTTTTATAAGAATATCACTAAGACAAATGGACTAAAATGATGAGAGATTATTTGTACAATACTAGCTTGGATACATAAGAACTACGTGGGATTTTACTAGCTTGGTCATTACAAACATTAAGAAATAGTAAGATATTCAATGTATAGTTTGCTATTAAAACAAATAAAGACTTTCTGATGTAAAGGATACAGGGAAATGGGAATTAGAGCCTATCAGCTTAACTTGTAGAGCTCTTTCTTCTGTAGTTCAGCAGGACACAGGCATGATTGGTAAGGAAGTTAAAAGTCTTACTTTAACCTGATGTTAAATGTTCATTCCAAGCTGAGTTCTATGTACACTGAGTCCTATATACACTGTTCTTTTCTATATGTATGTATCTGTGATAAGATTTACATTATAAATCTGTTACAATGACAGATTAGTAACAATGATACACAATAAAACACTTTTATACTTCAGGGCAAGTTATGCAAATGTGCTCTCTCACTCTGTCTCTGTTTCTTTCTGTCATCTACTATGAATGGGTAATGAATGCAGTATGGATACCCTGGGCAAACACATCATTTGTGGCCTTGGAGTTATGACATGAGATTTCACAAAATTTCATCGTATTAATGAGAATGCAAATTTGAACTTACAAGTTGCTTATATAAGCTCTCTGGTATATGAAACATCCTTAAATAACAGAGAACTACTGCATGAATTTATGTGAGACTGGCAGATGCATACCCAAGAAGAGACTGGTTTGTTGAAGTCAAGACTAGTACTAAATATGGTGAAGAGAAAAATGTCCATGAAACATGGATTTTATTTCAAAAATTTCTCCCTTAAAGGAAAAAATGGAATGGGATATACTATCAAAATCAAGTATTTCCTAACTCTATAAATTAACCAAATGCTGATCATAATGTGAAGAGCGTTCACATATTAAAGCAGATCATCTGAAATTTGGAGTCCACATTAGATTTTGTAGCTGACTGCTTTTCCTTCAAGCAGGCAAAGACTGGAGATGCCCAGGGGTGGAAATCCTGAAAAGTTCCATTTCTAGAGCATTGTTTATGTCTCACTGGTCACATAGAAGGGTGCAGAAAGTGTTATTCTCAACATATCTCTGTAGGTATTAAAGAAAACAATAGGCTGGAGATATAGCTCCGAAGTATAAATGCCAGCCTGGCAAGCTCCAGGTCCTGAGTTCAATCCCCCATAACAACAACAATAAAATGAAAGAAAGAAAGAAAGGAAGAAGAAAGAAAGAAAGAAAGAAAGAAAGAAAGAAAGAAAGAAAGAAAGAAAGAAAGAAAGAAAGAAAGAAAGAAAACAAAATTAGTGGTTGCTGTGAAACCAGTAGTTTTGAATATGTACAATTGGTTTTACCCAACACTAAAAGAGTTTATGGTGTAAAAAAAGGAAATTGAATGGCTATTAAAATAGGAGAAGTAAACTGATAACCAGAATTGGAGAAATGAAATGTCCTACATTAGATTAAAGATCACTTAATGAAAAAGAAAACAACAGTCACTGAAAATTCCATACTTCTTTTAAAAAAATCCCTGATAGTTTCATAAGGCACTTTCTACCAGAAGCCAAAGAATATCAGTGGTAAAAAATTCAAATTAGTACTTTCTTAAAAAAAGAAAACTGTCTTAGCAGTCAAAATACTTGTTAGGCAAGAATAAAGCCAAAAAAGCTCTATGATTAAAATTAATAATCAACCCATAATTAGTAGTACAAAACTACTAATTATCGACAAATAAAAGATTGTCACAGTGCTAATTATGTGTAGTTATATATCTCATTGTCTCATTCTTTTCTGTTATTATACTGCACTGATTTCTTCTCAATCTTTGTCTAGCTACATGCAAAGAATTTTCTACTCACATGGAGTCCTTTCATTTTATAAGAATGAATGTAATTATCACCTAGCTAGAAGCTAAAGGATTTTTTTAACCTAGCTGGAGTGAGGTGACCCAATTAGCAGCTTGCTCAAAACTCTGAGTTTTATAATATTTTACAAAATATTGTGAGTATACAATAGTTTTGATTGATGGATTTCTCTTCTTAAGATGCTTTTTTATTTCATTTTCACTGTCTGAAATTTTATTTGAGAATCTCAAAGAAAAAAATCAAAAGCCTTTGTAATTTTCATTCATCTACTGTGCTATTTTATTCATGAGGCAGGATATCTAGTTTTCTGATTCTATATTGTTTTTGTCTCAGAAACATACCCAAAAACATAAAGCAGACTTAAGACTAAATGCTTATACTTATCTCTTATAAAACTAGATGACTAATATACTTATTCATAAAAAGGTATATAGCTATGTTTTTGTTCTTTAAAGATACATACTCTTAATCATTTACTGTATATCTGTGCTGCAGGTGCATTGTTTAACTTCAGCAGGCAGGAAGATGTTAGCTTATGTAATAGAATATGAAAAGTAAATTTGTAAATGTGACCCTAGTAGAATACTTTTTGAAGATTAATTTTAAAAATATAATACTTTTATAAAATAGAATACTTTTTATAAAATTTATTAATATAAAAGAATTCATTCTTTAAATAAAAATGTAAAACCCTTACAAAATTACAACTGAATTTTCATTGGAAATTACATAGATTTATATTTTTTATTCCTCTTGAAATGTAAATCAATACTCCTCTGTAAATACCTCTGTTTCCTTATTTCCAATGTAAGTATATTAACTTTGTAGTCAAAATTGTATTTGAAAGACACTTGAAATTGCACACTACAGTTTCTTAATTGTGTTTATGATTATCAGTCAAGTATCACTTTGTTCAATGCATCATTTTCTAATACTTTAATTTCTTCCGTGTTTCAAAAAGCTTCTTACCCTCCTCTTGCTTGTTTCTCTGTCCCCCTGACACATTAAATGTTACTGTTTCCCTAATTTCCATTTTTTACTTTCCCATTCTTACTCTTCATTTTTCTTTAACTTCTAATTTGTTACAGTGACCTCCAAAATGTTTGAGTCTTATTTTTGTGCCATTATTTACAATAATTTCTCCTTTTGCAATAGTATTGACATTAACTGGAATCCAGCTCTATTTTGTGGTTATCAGAATTGAACAATAAAAAATCATTCATGGTTATTAACCAGGTACAGAAGCAACCTATAAAGTAACTACTTCAATATACATATAAATTATTTAAGGCAATTATATACTGAACAATGTAGTAGAGAATTATAGGCAACAGTCTCTTATAGTCACAAATGAATTCAATAGGATTTAGCCACTGTATTCTCTCTGATGTAATCTCACATTATAAATTCTTGCCTGAAAGACAAGTCTGAAAGTTCATGCCCTAGAACTCTACCTGTTCCCTCTCATTTATCTCAGTTCCTTTAGTTTTCAAGCCTGCCAAGTGCCATAATGTTTTTGATGCACTCATGTTCTAGCTCTGGCAGTGGGCACGGTGAAGAGGGAAATGGAGATGTAGCCAGGCGACACTGCCTGCATGGATAAATCGGTGAAGGCAGTAGAAGAGTGAGATTTATATGGGGTATTACATGAGTAAGAATTATGCAATGTTAGGAT
>NW_004524718.1:755240-771802 GCF_000260255.1 Octodon degus
TAAATAATTATAATGCTTTTATGATAAGTATTGTTCACTATAAATTATTCATATTCTCTTATAAATCCACTATCATTTGATGAACAGTAACTTACAAATGATTGTTTTAATAATTATTTTATTACTATTAATAAAATTTTTATAAGATTCATACACTGATCAGGTAAAATATTTATCATTCTTTCTTGAGTTAAAAGATAATATACTATAGCATTGTTAAACACTTAAATACAAATTTAAGTGAAATAAAACTTCTTAAGTGATTACATTGAATTTAAGAACGGAATATAGTCTGTTTGTATCAGAGAATAAACCATAAGAGCATAGGAACTCTGGAGTTTTAAAATGTTGACATTTAACTTAAGTATAGCCACCCACAACAATTTTTAATCCTTTAAATATAATTGAAAAATATTTATTAATGCTGTAAGTTGAACATTTCAAAACACTGTGATTTCTAACAAGAAGGAAAGCAGTATTTCAAATGTACAAAATGGGATGATGTCATTGAGATGTATCATGTTGAAACAAGAAAGTTGAAGTGATTCTAACTATGAAATATAGAAACATGTGTATAATAAAGTCCAAAAACATTATACAGAATCAAACAAAGCTACATACTAGTCACAACATCAGAGATTTTATTTTCAATATTTTTCTGAAGTTTCTTATTCTATAAACCCTTTCAGTATACCAATATATAGGGAACATCATGCTAGTAGTGTGAAGAAACAAAAGGCAAGTATACCTTTTTTCAATTTAACTTAATTTTAATTTGAAAAGTAAAAACAAAAACAAGAACAAAAATTCTAGAACAAAGACAGAAATAGGGTAACATATATATGCTAAAGATTTTCAAAACAAGAATAGCTGATTAACAATGATTGATATATATTTTTATTGTTCAATCTGTTGCTCAATAAATTGGGCATATGATTGCATATTCTTCCTTTCAAGAAATCTTGAAGTTCTCTCTCTCTCTCTCTCTCTCTCTCTCTCTCTCTCTCTCTCTCTCTCTCTCTCTGTATTTTTAGGGAAGGGACTACAGGGTGTTCAGGGTCTCAGTACTTCAGTACTAGATTGGATTCGTAGTGATCTGCCTACTTACAGCCTCCCAAGAGCTGGGTTTACAGGCATGTGCCACCATGGCTAGTCTCAATTGCCATCTCAGCATGCGTCAGGGTTGGGGCTGGCATGGCTAGCCAGGGGATTGAACCCCTGGACCCTGCATCTGCTTGTAGGCACTTTAATTCACTGAGTTATTTGGCAGGCCCATTTTGTCTCATTTTTTTTATCCTTTTGAAAAAAATTATTTTAAGGAGAGTAATAATTTCTATGACATCGGAAATGGTACACATGTAGAGGACCAAGATGACAGGTATTCGATCATGATTTTTGTATTACACAATGCTGTCCTCGATGTAGTTGCCTAGATCCCAAATATCAGCACACAGTTAGTCAGGGTGAAAATTCTACACATTAATGCTATTTTCAAAAAACTAATGGAGATTTTTACTACAATGACCTCAGCCATCCTGTGTATATATGTTCATGTTTTTCCTTTTTTCGTATCTTTTCTGCTTTCACTCCTCCTCGTTGTTTAATACTTAAGTTCCATTTCATGCTGTTTTACTCTGTCTGTTATACCTTTCAGGTTTTATTTTTTTTTTTTTTTTTTTTTTTTTTGCGGAACCAGGGATTGAACTCAGGCCCTTGTGCTTGCCAGGGAAGCGCTTATTCCACTGAGCCATCTCCCCAGCCTAGGTGTGGGCCTCTATTTTTTTTGGAAGACAATATATTTGCACACGTGGTTTATTTCACACAAGAATATTGCCTCTGGCTGCATCCATGTACCTATGAAGGCTTTGGGTTTGTCTTTTTATGTAGCTGAGTAATACTCCATTGTATAAAAATACCACATTTTTTTCATCCATGCTTCAGGTGATGGACATGTTGGCTGCTTCCAAGATTTGTCTATGACAAACTGTGCAGCTATGAACATAATTGCACATGTACATTGTAGTATGATGTTTGCAGTTCTTCTGGGAAAATAGCCAGAAGGGGAATAGCTGGATTGAATGGGATTTCTTACCTTAGTTTTTTGAGGAGTCTCCACACTGGTTTTCATAGTGGTTGTACTAGTCTACATTCCCAACAGCAGTAGAGCTCCTTTTTCCCCACAGCCTCTCCAGAATTTGTTATTAGTTGACTTTCTTATGATAGCCATACTTTCTGGATGAGATGGTATCTAGATATTGTTTTAATTTGCATTTCTCAAATAGCCAGGTAAATGTTGCATTTTCTCAGGATTTATTTGTCTGTGGTATTTCTTACACTTGGAATTATATAGTCATCTTTGATGTCCATTGTTTGATTGGGTCTTCATATTTTGGGGCACTAATTTTTTTTTTTTACTTTATAAATTCTAAATAGAAGACTTTTGTCTGAGTGAAGATTGGATAAGTTTTTTCCAAATTTGTGGGTTATTGTTTTACTCTGTTGATGATTTATTTTATTTTTTAAAACTGAATTTAATTATATTTTGAAGAGTAGAAACAAAAGCAAGAACAAAAATTAGAAACAGATAACATGCGATACATATTTTACAAAAAAACCTAGATTAAAATATCATATCATAGCTTTAAGAGCTAAACAGTATGGAGTTTTACAATATTTCTTTTGGGGTACATAATGCTCTAATACCCATCCCTTTGTCATTTAGCTTCCAAATATAAAACTTTATATACTGCTCTATAGGTAGTGATGGTTAAAGGATAAACTCAAGTGTTGGGCTTATTGATACACTCTTGCAGTCCCAGCACTCAGGAGACTGTCTTTATGCTTTTATTGACATTTTAAAATTAATTTTATTGAAAAACAAATGGCAATGAGATAGTTTCAAAAGAGGTTAGTAGAACAGTTTCAATAATTAATACATTGCATATTGTTGTCTTTGTAGTAGTTATTCGTAGTACAAGATGCAGACGTGATATCCTCTCCAAAGACTATTAGTACAAATCTTTCTTCTCATTGACTTAAGATAAGGTAGCTCTATATCTATCTATCCTATTTTGTATATACAGATACAAAATAGTCCTTCATTTATATCCCTCTTTTTGGTTAGTTTGTCAGAGATTGGTATTCCATTGCCATTTCAAAATTGCAGGTGCGTGAATTCAGCAAAATAATGTAACATAGTCCAGTAGTCCGTAATACTAGTGGGTTATCCAGAGAACTGGCATTGCCAGAAGTTGTAGACTTGAGCCTTTTATAGCTCAGCATATTAATATGACTTTACTTTTTATAGCTCTCTGAGGATATAGCTCAGAGTTATAAGTGCCTGCCTGGCAAGCACAAGGTCCTGAGCTCAATCCCCATTACAAAAAATGCCAACAACAATAACAATAAAAAAAGTGGGCTTATCCATGTGAGTAATGATTTCTTTTGATATACAAAAACTTCTCAATAAGAGAAGGTCTCAGTTGTTGATTCTTTGCAGTATTTCCATGTAGTTTGATTTTTATTCATGAACTGCCAACCTACCTCTATGTCTTCAAGCTTTCCACCTACTTTCTTTTCCAGGAGATTTAGTCCTTTTGTTTTAATGTTTAGATCTTTAGTTCATTTTGACTTAGTTTAGTGCATGGTGATAGACCTGGATTCAGTTTGTTTTCAGCATGTATAGAATCAGTTTTTCCAATGCTATTTGTTAAAGAGGCTATTTTTCTTCCAGTGAACATGTTTGGCACCTTTGTCAAAATAATAGTATTGAATGTTTATAGTTGTATCTGCATCTTCTAATCTGTTACATTGATCCTCTGGTCCGTTTTATTGCCAGTACCATACTGATTTTGTCACCATAGCTTTGTAGTATAATTTCAAATCAGGGATTGTAATGGCTGTTGCCTTGCCTTTGTTGCCCAATATTGTCTTTGCTATCCTAGGTCTTTTGTGGTTTCAAATAAATTTTAAGGATGTTTTCTCTAGGTATATAAGGTAAATAGTTGATATTTTTTGTTTTTGTTTTTGTTTACTTTTATGTATTTGGTAGAGCGTCCTTTATTCAGTACTGACTCGTAGTAGCTCTACTTCATGTTTTCAACCTCCCCAATGCTAGTATTACAGTCATGCACCAACATGCCCAGACTTGGTTGCCAGCGCAATGCACCCAAATAGAGGGTTGTTGTTTGCATCATTGGCAAACAATGATAGTTTAACTTCTTCTGCACCTATTCTTATTCTCTTTATCTCTCTGCCTTGTCTACTGGCTCTAGCTAATGATTCCACAACTATATTGAATAGGAATGGTGAAGGAGGATATTTTTGTCTTGTATCAGATCTGAGAGTGAAAGATTTTAGTTTTTCCCCATTTAGAATAATGTTGCTTTTTGGACTGTCATAGATGGATTTCATCAGATTGAGGTAGAGGCCATCTATTCAAATTTTCTGAGCTTTGATTGTGAATGAGTGTTAGACTTTGTCAAAAGCCTTTTCTGCATCAGTTAGATGATAAAGTGGTTTTTGGATTGTATATAGTGTATCACATGTATAGATTTATATATGTTAAACCATTCTTGCATCCATGGAATGACTCCTACCTGGTTATGGTATATAATCGCTTGATGATTTGCTGTATTCTATTTGATATGATTTTATTGAGGATTTTTGCATCTATGTTCATGAAGGAGAAT
Organism: Octodon degus; assembly: GCF_000260255.1. Classification (NCBI taxonomy): domain Eukaryota; kingdom Metazoa; phylum Chordata; class Mammalia; order Rodentia; family Octodontidae; genus Octodon; species Octodon degus. The sequence goes on from NW_004524718.1 coordinate 759,932, forward strand.
GGCCTGTAGTTCTTTTTTGGGGGGTTGAATCTTCTCTCTGTTTTTGGTATCAGTATAATACTTGCCTCCAGGAATGATTTGGGAAGTATTGCTTCCTTTTCAATTTCATTGAAGAGTTAAGGAGTACTGGGATTAAACCTTCTGTAAATTTCTTGTAGAATTCAGCTGTGAATCCATCAGGACCTGGGCTTTCTTTGTTGATAATTTTTAATTACATTTTCAATTTTATTGGCTGATATTGTGTTATTCAGAGTTCTTAGTATCTTTTTGATTCAGTTTTGGTAATTTGTAGCTATCTAGGAAGTTTTCCATTTCTCTGTGTCTTTGATTCTGTGAGAGTAAAGATTTTTGAAGTAGGTATTTATGATCTTCTAAATTTCCATAGGATCTGTAGTGATTTCACCCTTTTCATTCCTTACTGCATGAACTTGAGTTTTTTTTTTTCTTTCCTCTTTTTATGAAGTTAGCGAGGGGTTTATCAATTTTGTTTAAACTTTCAAAGAACCAGCTTTCAATTCATTAATTCTTTGTGTTCTTTTCTTTTGTCTCAATTGCATTAATTTCTGGTCTAATCTTTATGATTTCCTCTTCTCTTTGGGCTTTGAGATTGGTTTGGTCTTCTTTTTTCCTGAAGCTTCACATGCAGCATTAGGCTATTTGTTTTCATTCTATTTTCCTAATATATGAGTGCACAAGTATAAATTTCCCTCTAAGAGCTGCTTTCATTGCATCCCACAAATTCTAGTAAGTCATGCTTGAATTTTCACTGGATTGTGGATATTGTTTAATTACTTGTTTAATTTTGTCTGTAACCAATTAGTTGCTGAAGAGGGTGTTATTTAATTATATGTTTATAGGAGTATTGTGGTTGCTTTTGTCATTACTTTCCAGTTTCATTGCACTGCGGGCAGATAATATGCATGGGATAATTTCTGTTTTCTTGTATATACTTAAGCCTGACCTATGGACTAGTATGTGGTGTAATTTAGAAAATGTTCCATGTTCAGCTGAAAAGAATGTTTATTCAGATGTTGTTGTTTGGAAAACTGTATATTTCCACTAAGTACATTTCTTCAAAGTTTTGGTTCAGTTCTGCTTCCTCTTTGCTAATTTTTTGTCTCCTTGACCTATCTTTTGGGTTAAGGGGGCATTAAGGCACCCTGTTAAGACTATGATATTGGTTATTAGATTTTTCAAGTCTCTTATGATTTGTCTTATATAGTTGAGTGCTCCCAAATTTGATGCCTATTATATAACAGATATAACAGATATAATAGGCATAGCTGACATTATATAATAGATATAATAGGAATCAAATTTGGGAGCACCCAACTATATTTATGTCTGGTATATCTTCCTCTTGAATTATTCCCCTAACCAGTTTATACTGACATTCTTTATCTTTTTTTTTTTTTTTTTTTTTTTTTTTTTTTTTTTTCAGAACTGGGGATTGAACTCAGGCCCTTGCGCTTGCCAGGGAAGCTCTTATTCCTCTGAGCCATCTCCCCGGCTCCAACATTCTTTATCTTGTTTGATCATTCTTGGTTTGAAGTTCAGATTGTTTGCAAATATGATTACTACCCATACTTTTTTCTGAGGTCTTGGATCATGTAGTATTGCTTTCCATCCTTTGACTTTCTGCCTGTGAATTTCTTTATGTGTTAATTGTGTACCTTAAATACAGAATATTGTTGAATTTTGTTTCTTAATCCAGTCTGCTGGTTTATTTCTTTTAATTAGTGAATTAAGTGATTTACACTGGTAGCTATAATCAATATGTATTGACATGTTTCTCTCATTTTCTTGTTGAAGCTCTGTGCTTTTTTCCTCTTTTTAATTACTCGGTTAGTTTTGTAGGTCCTTTTTATTGTTCTTCAAGTTGTGATCATGTCTCTCTCTTTTTAGAATATAAGTCAGTACTCTCTTTTAGGGTTGGTTTGGTGGTCATGAATATGTTCAGTTGTTCTTTGTCATGGAAGGATCTTACTTTGGCATTGAATTTGATAGATAGTCTTGAAGGGTACATAAATTTGGGTTGGAAGTTCTTTTAGGACCTGAAATACTTCACTCCAAGGTCTTCTTGATTGGATGTTTTGTACTGAGAAGTCTGCCATGATTCTGATAAGCTTTTATTGTATGTGACCTTTTGTTTGCTCTCTCTAGCAGCTTTCAATATTCAATTCTTCTGCTGAATTTCTAAGATCTTGATTATTATGATCTAGGGGTAGATTTATTGTGATTATGTCTGTGTGGAGTTCTATATGCCTCACTTACTGTATGGCAGGTTCTTTTCTCATGTTGGTAAAGTTTTCTGCTAGTATTTCTGCAAGTAGTGTGTCTGTGTCCTTCATGTTGTCTCTCCCATAGTTTCATTGACACCTATTATTTTTATTTTTCTTTGTCTTGTCTTTCCTTGTAGCTACTGAATTGTTACTTCATTGTTCCTTGTTAGTTTTAAGAGATCTTTCCTTTCATATTCATTAGGTGCACCACCCTGAGGACTAAAAGTCTATCTTCAATTTCATTCAGCCAGCTTTGCCAGCTTTCATTGAATTTCTTAATTTCCTGGGTATCTGTTTGAATCTGTTTCATGCATTCTAATTGTCTTGTATTGTTCATTCAATGTTTCCATCAGTTTTCTACTCTCCTCTATTTTTTTTAATCTATGTCTTCTTTAGCTGTGCTGAGCAATTCATGCATGATTATTGTCATTTGTTTTTGGACCTGAGAAATTATTTCTGATTTTATTTCTTCTATAGTCTGATGAACTTGTGTCTTTATTTCAGTTGCTATCATTTCAGAGATTTCATGTGTGTTATTTCCAAGTTCTTATATGTCTTTGTCTCCTCGATTTGTTCTGGATGTGCTAGAGGACTGAGATTGCCTTTTAATCCTACATTCTGGCATTTCTGAAGCTCCCAGTAATCACCCAGAGAAAGTCTTGCAGACTGTCCAGTGCCAGATAAATTTATTAAATGGCTCCAGGAATGTTCCATGCCTGCTTGTGCTGCACCCACAGATTACAGCTCTCCTGCATTCTGCATTCTTCATTTCCTAAGTTCTTAAATTTGGACAAGCTCTGGCAGTAGCTCCAGGTCTGCGCACTGGGGGATAAGAAAGATTAGAGCTTAGTAGAGTCCTGCCCGAGGTAGTTTTATTTAGGGTTAAATTTCTTCACAGAAGTATGTTAACTTCAACATATAGCTTAATATCAATTGGGAGATTTAGAAAAGTATTGTTTATGAAGAAAATTGTCTTTTCAGAAAACAAAAACAAAATTGTTCCAAAATTTTTTATTCTACCAACTTCTTCATTTTTGTTTTTGATATCTCCACTGCACTTTGCTTACATATTAAAATAATTTTATTTTCATATTTATGAGGTGTCCCTCACAGACTTACGTTTTGAAGATCTCAACCTCATCAGTGGGTTAACTGTTTGATGAGTCCCAGCTGAATGGACTGTTAGGAGGCTGGATATATTTGCAGAAAGTATCCTTGGAAGCTGGCTTTAAAGATTGTATCTCTACTCTGGCTTTTTCTTTCCCTATCTACTTCCATTTGCCCTGTGGCGAACAGATTCCCTACACTAGAAAATTCAGCCCTGGAGCTAGTAGCAAAGAGACTGTGAGAAGCAATGAATCTTTCTGCCTTTAAGCTGTGTACTGCAGTTGTCTCAATCCACATAAGCTGATTAAAACAAGCTAGCTGGATAAAATAATGAGTGTTTCTCTTGGAATTTGTAATGATCATCTATTGGTAGCCAAATGATTAAAAGCCTCAGCAGAAAAAAACAATTCCATTTTATAGGAATCTTGTCTATCACATAACACTGCGCAAAACAACCTGAGGTAAAAATAAATATTTCTACCTTTAGGAAGGGGTCTTTGTGCAGGCCTAAGTAAATAACCTTGCAATTGGAAGATACTAAAGTAGTACTAAGAGGTACTACTTTAGCTACAATACAAGAATTCCAAGAATTAACAAGGAATGAGACAGCCAGGAAATACATTTCTAAGATATCTATGTCCACATTTACTGAGATCATTTTCTATATCTTCAATCCCTTCAAATAAAACATAACCATCCTCTCACCTTGACAGTATGATTTCTCTTTTAACAATTCATCCACCATACCTCTTGCCATGATTAAGAGTCCAATAAACTTGCATTATTTTTTATGGCTCAACTGTTTATAAATTCTTCTATCGTTCATGTCAGTAGTCCTCCTGAATTGACAATAATAGCTACGCATTTTTTCAGCATACTTATCTTTTAATGATCACCCCTGCTTTGATCGTTCACATGTATGAGTAGACTTGACTCTCCACAAATCTGGACATGTTATTTTCCCAGCATGCACCCATCAGTTTGAAGGAAACCTTATCTCTATTGGGGAAAAGCAGACCCACACAAATCCACAGTATTCTGAAGGGGTTCCATGATAAATGTTGGGAGTCTGATCAGTGTTTTTTTTCTCACCTGCTTCTAGAAATAATTTTTCTACATAAATGTGGCTGCTTCCAAAAGCCATATTGCTTTAGTCACATGCAAGATATCTTACAAAGCACTAAAACAACAATGAAACAAAAAGTAAAATACTACTTTTACAAATAATTGAATAACTTAATTTATTAGCAGCAATTTATCAGTGCTTTAAATACAGTCAGTACTCAATGAACAAATCAGTCTTTTAAAAGTTCTCACAGTCTATGTTAGGTCAATCACAGAATTCCAGACATCTTAAACATGTTTGTCATCTACGATAAATATGTCTATAAATCGATTTATCTATGCCCATATACATATATATATATATATATATGTATTATATATACTACTCTTTTCTCCCTATAGATGCATAGTTAAAATAAAATTATTTGAAAAGTACTTCTGCCTATTACTAGTTTATTAGTTGTGTAAAGTTCACACACTTAGTAGCTCTTAAGTGTATTGTGGTATGCCCTATCTGCAATTATGCATTGCTATGAATCTTCATTAATTCAAGCTATTCTAGATCTCCATTATATCAATCCTTTCCCTTTTTGACTCAATAGATTAATTTTCAGATATGAAAAATAATTAATAACTAACTTTTGAGAGCCTCATAAATATACTCTCATCTTCCAAATTGAAAATATAATGATTCTTGGGCATAATACTGAGTTTATGTTCATAAAAACTGCTTATGGCCTTGAATTAAATTACGTATGAAAAAACCATATAAGTGCTATGTCTATAAATATGACATAGGTTATCACTACAATGTTGTTATCATGTCAAAACTTAATGATTTCTGAATTTCTAGCCAGAATTCAAATTTCTCTATTTTACTAGCTGTTTACTCAAATTAGGATCTAAACACAATATCATTATAATTCTTCAAGAGATTTTTCTAAAAAAATAAGCTTTGTTTTATAATTTATTTTTATTTGAGTAATCAATTTTGGTTTTTTGGTCCTGGAAATTGGACTTAGGGCTTTGTGCTTTCTAGGCAGGTGCTGTGACTCTGAGCTAAATCCCTAGCCCTTTGTTTTAGAACTTTCATTGAGAAATAGAAAATTGTGCATATATATATATATATATATATATATATATAGTGTGTGTGTGTGTGTGTGCATATGCTGTTTTAAAATATACATATGCTGTAGAGTAACTAAATCAGTCTTACATGCTTTTTATTTTGTGCTGGTTCAGTAATTGAGAGATGATTTCTTAGTTACTTCTCTCATTGCTGAGACAAAATACCCAATACCCAAAGTTAAAAGAGGAAAGCTGTGTTTAGCTCACAGTTTGTAGGGGTTTCAGTCCTATACGTCTGTCGCCAAGGCAGGAAGTGCATGACAGCGGGGAAACGGTTTATGGTGGCAGAAGACACAAAGAGACAAGTGCAAGAGGTGAAAGGGAGCCTCTTTCCTTCCAATGCATCCTGTGCAGGCTGCACTCCCTAGGAGAGTGCAGCACTCACACCCAGGATCCTAGCATTGGATCAGGAATCAATCACAAGCTCTAGAGGCCCATGTGACTGAAGGAAGCTTTGGGGAACATCTGGAGACAAACCATTGCAGATTCCTTTTCTTTTCTTTCACTACAGTACAGGTGATCCCTGAGTCTCAACTTGGTCTGGTTTTTCCATGTAACAGAAAATTTTACTTCTAAATAACCAATGTTTGTTCTCCCAGACTTTTCTCTAACTGGGATTTCGATTGTTCTATAGGAATTACTTTACATCGCTCTGACACATTAAGGGGAAATAGAAGGAATTGACAACCAAGCTATCCTACAGTCTTTCCCTCAGAATCATATTCTATGAAGAACAAAGAATAAATTTGGAAGAGAAAGGCAAGGTAAATAAAAGAGCTATTCCAAGAAACAAAATTAAATTTCTGGAATCTATATGACATGAATACACATTAAGGACAAGAAGTCCATAGAGATCAACAAATAAAATTTTGTAAGATATTTGCTAAAGACAAGTTTGACCAAATTATTGTCAATGTTACTTAAATGTAAATTTCCTTAAATATATTTAATATTTACTTGCTTTTCCCCCATAAACAATTCCTTTTCAGAACTTCTTCATTATTTAATAGGTGATATATTGATTTTTTTTTCAAAAAATTCTGCTTAATAGTAAGTCTATGAATATGGTAAGGCATTAAATCTTCCAATTATCTAATATAGTTTGTTGCTGATCAAATTTATTAAATTATGTCTTCATGTTATGGAGCTATAATTCCAGATTCCAAAAATTTGACTTATTCTGACTCTGACATTCAAGTCAATTAGAGTTGGCTAAGTGGTTGCCAGATGTAGGACAGCTTGCCAAACTAGAGTAGACAAGGATGCTCAAAGCTGAGTTAAAAGCAAACCTCCTTAATTAATCAAGTTTCCAACTAAGAACTTGTTACTGAAAATAGCAAAGTTGTCACAGCTTTACATATTACTTTACTATATGCCTATCATTTGAAAATGTACTTCAATGTATGTGAAATTATATGTGAAAACAATTTACAGTTCATAAAAGTATAGCAAAAATCAACACTAACAGAAATGTGCAAACTTATTTAAATTAGAAAACTATAAAATAAAACCAAAGTCTGTATTTTTGTTTAAACCATGAAGATAAGTATTTTATTCCCTCATAAAAATTAATTGCATAAAACTTGTGTATACATTTGACTGCAATAATCCCTTTAAAGGTACATTCCATTAAAATATTCCTGCATATCATCTAATAAATATATTTACATATCATATTTTCACGGTACAATTCATATAAATAACCTTGCAGTTTTAGTGAAAAATACAAATTCTCTCTTTTCATAACTATTTTCCACACTCTAGGTCAGTTGTTTTCAATCCAATAAAATCAGTAGTGGATAATTTATTTATTTATTTACTTATTTATTTATTTTTAATATATTTAGGACAGGGACTACAGGGTTTTACTACACAGATAGGACTCACTGATCCTCCTGTTTTAGCCTCCCAAGCCCTGGGATTACAGGCGGGTACCACCAATTGCCATCTCAGTGCGTCCCAGGGGCAGTGCCAGCAGGGCACTCCAGGGATCAAATTTTTATGCTTTAGTCTCCTGAGCTAACTGGCCGGCCCAACAGTGGATAATTTAAATTTGAAATATGAGCCTCTATTTGGTGTTCCTTTATTTATAGGCTACTACAATCGTTACTGAATGTAAGAAGTCTTTAACTTCCCTCAGGTACATCTGTTTCTGGGAAAAGATGCAACAGTTCTTTTTTTAACTTTTATTTTACTTTTCCATTTTATGTACTTGGTAGAAGGTCTTACTATGCAGCTCAGACTTGTAGTGATTCTCTGTTTTCAGCCTCCCTAGCACTCTAATTACAGGCCTGTGCCACCGTGCCCAGACTCAGTGGCCAGCACAGTGGGCCCTGGGGGTGGCACCAGACCAGTATGTGGGACCAGGAATAGAACCTTGGTCCCTACACTTGTCAAAGCAGGTGCTTAGTCCACTGAGCTATCTCGCCAGCTCTGATGAAGCAGTTCTTGACAGGCATGCCAAGTCAGGTAACAATACATTGTGTGCTTTTATTTGTAGTTGTGCTAGGGACTCTATTCTAAAATTTAAATCCATATAAATTTTATTTTTTATTTTAAAGTTACACAGTAAATGAAAAAAAAATCATACCTGTTATAAAAGAGAATATTGAATCATGGCAAAGGAAAAAAAAAGCATTTTTTTAAAAGAAGCAATCTAAAGGAAACAGTAATCTCTAACGACACCATGACTTTGTAAATCTTTACAGTTCATTCTTCTGTCATAAAAATAAAACACATTTGTAAACATAAAAATCTAATGTAATATGAAAACCTCCAAGAAGCCATGGTTTGAATTTATATATTCATCAATTAAAACTTTTATTCTATCAATTTTGTACAGACAAATTAGCAAGAGTACAGAAAACTCTTTCTGCCTGCCTCATGTTCTTGCATGCCCTCCTGTCTCGCACCAAGTGCCACCTTCAGCCTGCTGAGCCACATCCGAACAGCACAGTGCATTAATCATGCTCCTCTGGAGAAACAGATCTACTAGATTTTCAATGAAAAGAGATGCTTCGTTAGGGATGACATCACACTACTTTAAAAGTCAGGCAGTCCCATGATCTGCCCTCAGCAAGCTCGAAGACCAGGAAGCTTCCAGAGCTGGCATCATATCAGCCTAAAGATGATAGCAGCACAACCAGAGAAGCCATGGCATAAATTCTGTTCAACATTCCCCAGCTGAGAACCAAAATGCAGATATCCAAAGTTAAGAGCTATTAGATATCCCAACTCTAGCACAGGGACCAAATTCTCTTCTCCTCCACCTTTTTACTAGCCAGGTCCATAAGGGATTAAATAATACTGACTCAGATTGGTGGGAGATTTTTCTTACTAGGTCTACCTGTCCAACTGCTACTGCCTCCTAGAAATCCCCTCAAAGACACATTGAAAAATAACACTTACAAGCTATCTGGACATCCTTTAGTTCAGTCAAGTTGATACAATTAACCATCATTCAGAGCCATTGAATTGATATGCACAAACATCATTCAAAGTTATTAACATATTGTGGTTATTATTTATTCAGTAGTTTTATGTGAATGACATTTTAATAACATTTTCCATAGAGTGTGTGTGTGTGTGTGTGTGTGTGTGTGTGTGTGTGTGTGTTATTTTACATTAATAGTGCATTTTCAGGAAAGAGAGGGGATTATGTATCAGGAAAAGTGAACTTCCAAGCTTAGATTAACATTGTAGCCTGAGAGACCAAGATGTTCACAGAGATCCAATAATGAGGAAAAAAAATCATTACTGTCCTTCCTCACTTGTTGGGAGTATTAATGTGTTAATAACATACAAAGAAAAATATTGTTCCTTCCTTACTATACCATATTAGTTTGCAGTTATGTTTGTTTTATTTTAAATTTATAATGACTCAATTTTTTTAAACCTTAAATTTATATTTCAACTGCTTTTTAGGATTAGTTCAAATTTTTAAATGCAATGGATAATTACAAATCATTCAGGAATATAATTGGACTTATGGGTTTTTTATAATTCACCTAACATTTCTACATTAAATGTCTAATTTTTACACCAAACATTAAAAAGAGAAATAGTATAGGTTATTCACAAATAATAAGACAGGAGACATAGCAACATTTAGAGCCCCTGAATGTGGGGCCAAAATTCTCTAATTATTTCTGAGTTTATTCTTAGGTAGAGACATTTAAGCTCTCTAATCTTTGTAAGTTAGTCCTGATGATAGATCATACCCAAATCTCATCCACAGATGGCAGTCAACAAAGTTTAAAGACATTGAAGCAATTTGCAAGCTATTAACAAGCATCAGAAATATCCACCTTTTTTATTATCTAAATCCTCATAGCTTAATAATGACATAGCTCATCCTTACCCTGTGACATTTCACTGAAGAAAACAAGCTCTTCCTTCCATGCATAATTATAGGATAGATTACAATATTTTTCCAATAACATGTCAAGAGAAATTAATTTTCCAATTTAATTAGAATTTTTAAACATACCTATGTAGGACACACTTGAAACTAGCAATATGGGGCGTAATTGTGTGTGTGTGTGTGTGCATGCATGTGTGTGTGTGTGTTGTGTGTGTGTGTTTTCACTCATGTGAATGCAAGTACAGAAATGTTACTTAAATATCAATAACATTTTTGAAATGCATTTTAAAAGAAAAAGGGCAGAGATCTTAAAATCTCTGCAGAGATTAGAAATTTTATTAGAGAACTAATTATCTATGGACTATTTTCTTTTTTTATGTTGATTTATGGAAAGTATTAATAATTTTATATACTTTGATAAAACCACAGTAACATTTTTCTACTTGTGCCTCTTGTATTTAAAATATGTCATTCCTTACCAATAATACAGTTTTGAGAGATTTAATAGAATATTATTAGTCTCTGCTCTCTAGGATTTAATAGAAGAACAAAGAAATCATTACTTTCCTTCTACAGTTGCCTGGAGTGTTAAGTTTTCAATAACATATGTAGTATTTGTAATAATCTCTGCTATAATAAATTGTCTGTAATTGGAAATACTTATAGTGTACTAATGTCATTATGGTATTTATTCTCTTGTTATTACTGATGTTATTATTTGAATTTGTTATGATTATTGGTGTTTTTGTCTTTTTACTATTATTGTCTAATTGGTCATATTTTGTGTTTCATTATTCTTTAGCCTTTCAACTGGCAAATTTTGCTTTGGTGACGAAAGACACCAATGAATCTCTCTGAATTCCTTCTCCTGGGCTCTCTGCCTGGGCTTGACATTTTTGAATGCTACTCTCCATTTACTTGGACACATACAACCCTACGAATGGGACTGCCCACTTTCGTAAGGGCATTAGGTTCAGAATGCAGTTTGGTGAAATCCTTGCTAGATCTGCTATCATTCTGTCTGGGAGCAGAGAGACTAACTAACGTTAACTGAGTGAGTGAATCAAGGTGACAAGTTATTGTCACCTTGTGCCTATTACATTTCATTCCTTGCTTTTGATGTGCTCCTTTGATGAAGGCATTTCATAAAATCTACGGTTTTCTTCACCTGGCTTTCTTGGAAATTCAATTATTACCCTGCACTTTTTCTCTTTGTCATTATGACATTTGATATTCTTATTTTCTACCCACATAACTCCTTTTTTTTTCCAGAGCAGATTTTCCTGTTCGCGATGCACATATGTATCCATGCATTTGAGTATGTAAATGTATACATGCTTCTATTTATTTATTCTAGGATAAATTTCATAAGTCCAATTTTTGCTTTTGTTTTGTCTTTATTTTCATTTGTTCTTGAGTAAGTCATTTAGACATTTAGTAAATCTTCAATTAAATGTTGTTAGACTGTTGAAATATACTACTCGAAGTCTTATAAAATTAATTGTGTTTATTGTTGACAAATATATTATATAGTCTTCTTAGCTTACAAAGCAATAAGAAAAAAACCCTTGATGCAATGAAAATAAAATCTTTTTCTAAACAGTTTATTTAAAAATTGATGTTGTTACAAAGTATAAAATTGTAGAAGATAACACAGGATTAAATCATGATTTTGAAAAAAATCATTTAGGAACTTCTGGCCTTTCTGTACTTTGCTTTCTTCTTGTCTCTCTGTATTGATTTCAGTGCATTTCTCTATTTCAGTGTCAAACCCCTAATGGGCCACATCTATCAAGTTCACCTATGGCTGATTGTAGTCCTTTTCTTCAATATCTAAATATATATATCATGATTTAATCCTGTATTATCTTCTACAATTTTATACTTTGTAACAACATCAATTTTTAAATAAACTGTTTAGAAAAA
>NW_004524718.1:772857-780024 GCF_000260255.1 Octodon degus
AACAAAACAAAACAATCAATCACAGTTTTATTTCAAATATATATCTAACTACAGAAGAATAAAAATATTTTTAAATTTTATCTTTAGAATGAACACAAACAAAAATGGTGCTATTTTTCAGAGGTTAGATCTGACTAAATTTTATTTATTTACTGTTACTTATTTCATGATTTCCTTGACAATGTAAACTGCTTCCATGCAGCATGAGCATGTGAAATTGTTCTCTCTAGTTTATTCCTTTTAGCTCAACCATGACTAACACGTATTAAGTGTCCATTAAGTGTTGGTTGAATGTAAATAAACCATTAAAATCATGGTGAAATACGTAAGTTCAAATTAATACACAACATAATAGAAGTTTAGGGTCATGATTCACAGATAAAAGAACAAAGAACATGATAACAATATCTGTCTACAAAATTGCTCTCCATTATCCTAATTCTGGTCCCAGGATACATAAATTAATGTGTCAGACATACATTAATTCAGATTGTCAAAGAATATGTGGTATAAGGTAGTAATATATTCACTGGACAACACACAGCTATGTGAATTCTGCCTTTCCTGAAGAGCTCAAGAGGAGTAGAGTTTACCACTCTGAAAATGTCCCAATGGAATAGACACAGAATCACAGCAGCACACATTCCTAACTCTTCTTAATTTATCTTTTGAGTAATCCTTTCTCTTCAACTCCATCCTTATTTCTCTCCCACCTATTTACAACAAGACTGCCCATGAGTTAATTATGTTTCACTAACATAATCATTATATCAAGAGCCATTTAATAACTATTTATTGACCTTAACATTTTTTCAACTTAAATCTTCCATTTCTTTGTTGTAATCCCATTTATTTTTGTATTATCTTATCCAACAATATCTTTCTTTATCCCAATTTCTTAGTCTCCCCTATGATTTCTTCTGGTAGTTTCAAATTTCATGCACCATGTTTTGCACTTAATCCACTTTGAACAGAGATTTTTAACTGATTTAAAATTAGAGATTTAGTTTCAATCTTCTGCAGTTGATATTAAATTTTCCCCAAGCTATTTATTCCAAAAACTGTTTATTCCCTATGATTTGTTCCAAGAGTCTTTGTCAAATATCAGTTGGTTACAGTTTTGCATTTTGTTCCATAGGCCTCTGGCTCTATTCCAAATCCCAAAACATGCTGCTTTTACTGTAATGGCACTGTAGTTTGATAGGTCAAATTTAATATTTGTCACTTTCCCATCACTCAGACAAAATGGCCAATACCAAAACATTAGAGGAGAAAAGGTGGATCTGGCTCACATTTTCATGTGAGTTGTAATGGTCCAGCACAAATTGATAGCTCCAAGGTAGTAGCATCATGGTGGAGAACAGGTGCTCTGCTCCTAACTGCTAGAAAATGGAGAAAAGAACATAATGCAGAGGAAGTTGCACTGTGCCAAGTCAAAGCCCAGTGACACTTTTGCCAACAGCTGCCATCTTTCAAAGGGATACTGAGCTGCCTTGGGCCTCTGATAAGTAGAACACTCCATAGTCTAGCATTTTCTGTTAAACATTGAGTGCCCAAGGCTTTTGGGAACATTTTAGATCTAAACATCAATAGACATTGTGACTCTTGCATATTGTGCCCAACCCTCTTAAGGATTGCTTTGGTTATTCAGGACTCTTGTGGCTACAAATGAATTTCATGCTTGTTTTTCCTAATTCTGTAAAGAATGCTATTGCTATTTTAGTGTGGGTTTATTGAATCTGTGAATTGCTGTCGATAGCAATATTATATTTTGCTCCTTATAGCACACTGTCCATTTTGTTGTGTAGTCTATAATATCTATGCCAATACTTTGCACTTTTTATTGATGAGACCATTCATTTTCTTAGTTAAATTTCTTCCAAGATTTTAAATGGAATTGCTTTTTGATCAAGTTCTAGCAAATCTGTTATTGGTATATACAAATGTTAATTTTTAAGCATTAATAATTTATCTTGCAACCTTGCTGTGTTGTTCATTTGTTGCAGGTTTTTATGTTAAAATCTGGGTTTTGCTTTATAATGCATATTTGCAATACACGATGGTGGTATTTAGTTTGCTGGATAGAGATATATTACATATATAGTATATACTACATGTATATGTACATATATATTACATATGGCCTGTATACTTTATATATACACATATATAACACATAATTACATATACTATATACATTTTACATATATAGTTATATATACATACATAACATATTATATGTATTTTATATATATACATATTTAATTATATATATTATATGTATACTTATATATTACAAGTATATATTACATATATAACATATGTCATATGTGTATCTCATCCTAAACCCTTTCATTACCTCTGTTCTCAACCTTTCACTCTTCCTCAATCTCATTTCTTCATCTAGTCTCAACAGAGTCTACCTCTGGATTTGTTAAAATGGTTCTTTAATTTATTCTTTAAGGTGTTTATATTTGTGGCCCTTCAAATTAAAGAGAAGATACTTTTCTTAACATTTATTCATATACTTATTTCACTGGGCATTATGGTTTTAAGAACCATCTCTTTTCCCACAAAAGAATCAAATTTGTCATTTGCTATTGTCTAGCAGCATTGTATCACATATAAGCACTGTACCATTTTCTTTTTTTCCCCATAATTTTATTGATAAACAAATAGTAATGAGACAGTTTCAAATCAAATTGGTAGGACAGTTTCAATAATTAACACATTGCATACATTCTTCCTAGTGGTTAATTGCTGTACAAGATGCAGACATGATATCCTATTCACAAACACCATTAGAACAAATCACTCTATTCATTAAGAGAATATAACTATATATCTATCCCAACCGCTTTGAATACAAAGATACAAAATGGACATTCATCTGTATAAGGTTTTTTTTTAAGATCTGTTATTTGAATATTATAGGTGTGTAAACTCAGCAAAATATTCTAAAAGATGTTTGATATGCATACAGATAGTGAAGTTAAGCTTACCAGCCTAAGTTGCATGGTAATAACAATAAGCTTGTCTTCTGGATGGTTAACGACCTAAGTTTGCAGACTAAAATTAGAGAAAAAGGAGGGCATCAAGGAAAGCCAACATTTTGACCCTAGCCTTCTTAAGGTCAATTAAGACTCAGGACATATGAGAACTTGTACTATAATGTCATGTAACTCAGTAGTGTCCCAAATTTTCTGATCAAGGAGATCATGGGGCCAAAGAGGAAAGTGATCAATGATGTAGAGTGTGCCTAAGGAGAGTCACATGGAGAGAAAACATTCTCTGAGGCTTTCACAGAGAGCACATTGGCCAAGCAATGGCCGTGACTCATCCACATGGCTGACACTGACAAAGGTTCTACAATCTGAGGTACAGGATCTCAGGATAAATCCTGAGGGGATTTCACTGACCTTATCAGACCCAAAAGCTACAACTCTTGTGGCATAGGTCCTGCTTTACCTTGGTCTTAACCACCCAGCAGAAAAGTATAAAAACAAAGTATAAGAAGTAAAGCCATGCTATTATGTTGAGCTGTAGGGGACTCAGGTCAACAATTTCTGACATTGCCAGTGAAGCGGAAGACCAAATACTAATAAGGGCTACTTGTCTCTTGTATCATTTTCTTTATTTGTGCATCTGTTGATGCACAAATTGTCTTCATAGCTAAGCCATTATGAGTTGCTATGTAGGCATGGGAATTCATATATCACTATAGTAAGGTGACTTCAGCACTTCTAGGATAATAAGCAGGAGAATTATTGTTGGGCCCAATGGAATTTCTATTTTTAGTGTTTAATGAAATATTCATGTTAATTTCTAAAATGGTGCCACTAATTTTCTTTTCCACCAATGATATATTTGTATTGGGTTTTCCTCAGAATGTTATCTTCAATTTTTATGAGACCATGGTAGTGCCATTCCTACCAGAATAATCAGAACTTTGGTGCTGTTTTGACTTGCTTTTCTCTCGAGGCTAAATATATTAAATAATTGTTTTTCACCTATGTGTTGGTCATTTATATTTCTTTTTTAAACATGTCTTTATTTCAACTGTGCATATTTTTACTGTGTTTTTGTATTGTAGGTAAACTATTTTTTTAGTTCTTCATATATTCTAGGTATTAGTTTTCTATCTGAGAAACAGCTCATCCATTCTGTAGAATGTTTCTTTACTGTTAGTTGTTTCTCTTCTGTTCAGAAGCTTTTCAATTTTAATGTAATCACATTTATTGATTCTTGTTACTATTTATTGTGTCATAGAGATGTTAGTTAGAAAGTCTTTACCTGGGTCACTTGTCCCTGTTTGGAGAATGGAAAGGAAGGTCCTTGGAGTCTGTCCTTGGTCCAGGCCACTGTAGAGACTCCGGTTTCCTCCCTCCAGGGATTAAATCCTCTCCTTGATTCTGCTCCTTTGCTCTTGGGTGTCAGTGCCAGAGTAGAAAGGATTGTAGTGAAGCCAACACAGGGACCAGCTGCAGGAAAATTTAAGGTGTAGTTTTATTGTCTCTGGTGGTCATGTAGCGGGGTCATGAGTCCTGCTTCTGGCACTAGTGGAATAGGAGGAGGATAGGGGCTGTGCTGGGACTCTCCCAATCAGACTCCAATTGGTGGGTTCTGCTCCAGGACTAAGTAGATCACTAGGGCCTGTGCTTACAGTTCTGTCTTGGAATTTGTTTGAGAAAGAAGGATGCTATGATTAATCCTGGATTGTAGATAGAATGCAAAACCTCAGGTGCAGTTTATGTGGAAGGAATATTTTGTCTCTTGGGGAGATGATGATGCATTTAAGCTTCACAGTAAGAAGTAGCACAGTCCAGATGCTAAGTATAGTGTTCTCTCTCTCTCTCTCTCTCTCTCTCTCTGTCATCTTCTTTCTCCCTCCTTCCTCCTCTCTCTCTCATCCTCTCTTTCCCTCCATCCTTCTCTCTGGCTCATCCTCTCTCCCTCTCATCCTCTCTCCCTTGCCCCTCTGCCTCTCTCCTGCATCAGTTCTCAGTTTCTCTTAGGAGTGTAGATACTAATCATTGCTCTAGCAAAAGGCTATTTAGTCACGTCAACATCTGATGGACCAAAGCAGATTAATATCTATTTAAAAATAAGATCCAAAGCAAATAAATAAGATACAAAACCTCTCCTGTTCAATGACACTGTATCAAATATAAGCAATTAATATAGTGTACAGAATGGAAAATTGAGGGAATAAAAATTGAATATATATTGATATTTGCTTTCTCCTCTCTGGATCTTTTTGCCACCCTGTTTCTATGTGCCTGTATTTTGGGATACATATGATATCTATAGCTATCCTGTTTACATGATCAATGAAAGCAATGGGCAAGTTTAAGTAAGCAATAAAATAATTTAAATTGGGGCTGGAGAGATGGCTCAGTGGTCTAAAGCACCTACTTAGAACAAGCTTGGCAAAGCACAGGGACCGTGGTTCGATCCCCCAGCACCACATGCCAGCCAGCCTGCCTCCTGGTGGGCTGAGCTGGCCACACACACACACACACACACACACTAAATAAATGTAAAAAAAATTTAAAAAAATAATTTAAATAATTACAATTTTAAGGAATTGCATCTTTCCATTGTTGTTGGCTTGGAACTTTTGGGTTACTTGTGCTTAATTTCTTCTCATTAGTAGAATCTACTGTTCCACTGGTTCTCCAGCATTGAATATGTTTCTCAAATGTTTTGTAGATTTTAGTCAAGTTAAGTGGCATAGAAATAGAAAGAACATTAAAATGAAGCTGTGCATGTATGCAAAAATATATTGGGGTTAATGAATAGTAGGAACAAACATGTAAAACTTGGCATGTATATTTGTACATTTATTTGTCTGTGTAAAGGTACAATAACAAGTAAGGCTGTAGATAGGTGAGAACCACATTTACTGATTTGTTTAATTTTTTTCTTCCTATCTTTTCACATTTAATATTTTTCAATTTTGAAGTCTTTGTTTTGGATTTTTAAGACCTTTTAAAGCTACTGAAATCAGCCCACCTGGTATTTTTTATTAACATATATTGTTTAATATAAGAATAAGTCCCATTTTAAACAATAAAAGTGCTTTAAAATTCAGTCAGTGAGGTCCTTTATACTCTGAATAAAATATGCAGCAAGACTGCAGCTCTATTCTATGTAGTACAATAAGATTACAGTCACTACATATAAGTGAAAGAAGTGTCAACCTCCTTCCCTCCTTTTAAACAATATAAATAATAGAAAGTAAGACCCCTCATCAACAATTTTGTTTATGTAAGGTAATTTTTCTAAGCACATCAGTGCAGTAGAAAATCGGTCCTGAATTCCATTACTTTATGCTATTCCATTTGCTGCAATGACCTTATTTAAAGTAGAACCAAGCAGATGGACAGAATTCTCATTGAATGTTTATTGCACAATTGAGCTATGACACTTAGTAAACACATGTAGATATGCTAATGAACAGAGACAACATGTGTATCACTTTGTATTTTCTACTTTCTTAATAGTTCTAAAGGATGAAATTTGGAAACTTAATATTACAATGAATATCATGTAAATTTAATTGATTTAAGTCCTTGCAATTAGTGAGTTGTAATTATAGTTATCTCAGCCCATCTGTTTTGTGTGTACGATATTATGAGGATAAGCTGGCTTGGTGTTCACAAATGTATAAAAGAAAAAGGAGTAAAATGAAACTAGAGTTTATCTTTGGGATGATGAAGTCTTAAAAATTGTTTATAGTACTAAAGCCCAAAGTATGTAGGGTAGTAATATTGAATATTGTAACAAAATCTTTTAATAGGAAAAAAATATGATATGACATTTTGTCAAAGGTGAAATGGCTCCTATTTTAACTTTTAGTCTTACATTTTGTATATTTTTTGTTTTATTGTTTTTCTTCCATTATGAAGAAAAGTATTCCTGCAAAATTTCCATAAATCAGTGTTCTTTGGAGACAGTGTGCATTTCTGAATGGAACGCACTAAGCAACTTGAGTCAAGTCCTGGCATTAGTGATTCTAGGGTACGAATTTTAGGGTAAAGTATTAAGGTGATTGATTTTTCATTTAACAGGTTAGAAACTGTTTAACTTATAAGTAATTATTTGGTCTGGAATTGTGAAACATCCCTAGAAATGAAGAGAAAAACAAAATATGCCTTTAATGAC
>NW_004524718.1:780124-782058 GCF_000260255.1 Octodon degus
ATAAGTGAAAGAAGTGTCAACCTCCTTCCCTCCTTTTAAACAATATAAATAATAGAAAGTAAGACCCCTCATCAACAATTTTGTTTATGTAAGGTAATTTTTCTAAGCACATCAGTGCAGTAGAAAATCGGTCCTGAATTCCATTACTTTATGCTATTCCATTTGCTGCAATGACCTTATTTAAAGTAGAACCAAGCAGATGGACAGAATTCTCATTGAATGTTTATTGCACAATTGAGCTATGACACTTAGTAAACACATGTAGATATGCTAATGAACAGAGACAACATGTGTATCACTTTGTATTTTCTACTTTCTTAATAGTTCTAAAGGATGAAATTTGGAAACTTAATATTACAATGAATATCATGTAAATTTAATTGATTTAAGTCCTTGCAATTAGTGAGTTGTAATTATAGTTATCTCAGCCCATCTGTTTTGTGTGTACGATATTATGAGGATAAGCTGGCTTGGTGTTCACAAATGTATAAAAGAAAAAGGAGTAAAATGAAACTAGAGTTTATCTTTGGGATGATGAAGTCTTAAAAATTGTTTATAGTACTAAAGCCCAAAGTATGTAGGGTAGTAATATTGAATATTGTAACAAAATCTTTTAATAGGAAAAAAATATGATATGACATTTTGTCAAAGGTGAAATGGCTCCTATTTTAACTTTTAGTCTTACATTTTGTATATTTTTTGTTTTATTGTTTTTCTTCCATTATGAAGAAAAGTATTCCTGCAAAATTTCCATAAATCAGTGTTCTTTGGAGACAGTGTGCATTTCTGAATGGAACGCACTAAGCAACTTGAGTCAAGTCCTGGCATTAGTGATTCTAGGGTACGAATTTTAGGGTAAAGTATTAAGGTGATTGATTTTTCATTTAACAGGTTAGAAACTGTTTAACTTATAAGTAATTATTTGGTCTGGAATTGTGAAACATCCCTAGAAATGAAGAGAAAAACAAAATATGCCTTTAATGACGTGGAAATGTGGAAATGACAATCAACTTCAAATACAACACTTACTCTAAACTTTGAGGTAATTGATGCATAAGTGGATTTTAGTTTTTTCTTTCAATTTTCAAACTTCTTAAATGCTACTAAAATAATAGTAAATTGTACACAAATTACAAAGCTTAGTTTAGAACTAGAAATGTGACTGTCTTCACTTTCACATCTAATTATTTGTCAAGGCAAAAACGATCCTTGTCGATACTACTTAGATGCCTTGGATTTCAGACAATGGGAAGGAGAAAGCAAAGAAATAACACGGAGTGATTTCTGATTGCTGTGTGACACTGTGAAGCACAGACTGCATCAGTTCTAGCGTCAATATTGTTAAAGCATTGTAAAATAATCAGAGTAAAAGAAATACGTTAAAAGAAAAAAGTAGTATGCAATTTCTGAAAACAAAGGCTCTGTGATATTTGAAAACTAATAATTCTTCAAGCAAGTAGTTTTCTAGTATATGGTAAAACATGCTAGAAATAATTCTACAATTATTATGCTACTAATAATTCTTCAAGCAAGTAGTTTTCTAGCATATATCATCCATTTATATTAATAGTTATGAATTATATCAGTATTTGCAATTAAAACTATTTTAAGAAAAATGCGCATGGAAGCGTACAATATTTTCCTACTTTCCTAAACTTTAGCAGTCAGTTTTAATTATGTAATCACAATTTCTGAAATCAATTATACCTAAATATTTGAAAAATTTATGGCATAGTTTAATGGCCAACGCTCCATTCAAAACAGATCTGCTATGCACATGTATCATTCCACTTAGACATCATTTATTTGTATTATAAATGTACTTGTATTCCCATTATGTATTTAATGATAGATTTTAGATTAAATTACTTTTTCCCAGTATGCCCAGTATCATATCCTGTTTGATAGCTAAAGAACTAGAGGGGCTGAGGAGA
>NW_004524718.1:782158-783243 GCF_000260255.1 Octodon degus
TTAGACATCATTTATTTGTATTATAAATGTACTTGTATTCCCATTATGTATTTAATGATAGATTTTAGATTAAATTACTTTTTCCCAGTATGCCCAGTATCATATCCTGTTTGATAGCTAAAGAACTAGAGGGGCTGAGGAGAGGCTCAGTGGAATAAGCGCTTCCCTGGCAAGCGCAAGGGCCTGAGTTCAATCCCGGGAAAAAAAAAAAAAAAAAAAAAAAAAAAAACCTAGAATTTTAAATACAATAAAATTTGTTCAAGAAAAAAATTTTGCTTTCTCTTTAGAAATAGAAAAATAGACCATTTGTGCTAGGTAATGCACACTAGCAGAAAATAAGTTAGTTTTGCAAATAAAGTCTTAGTTTGACCACTAAACTACCACTTACTCTTGTTAACCTGGTGTAATGCTTGCCTTTACCCCAAATCAATTGGCACTTTTCTGTACGCCCAACTCTACTCTTTACTCCATCAAGCATACCTATGACTTTTCCATACATCACTAGCTGTTCAGCATTTTACCTGTAGATTCAAAGATAGTATAAATTAACAGTTAACTTCTAATCACAAAATACCAGACAGTTAAATTATGTATAATCCCCAAATTTTAGCTCAGGTTTCACTACAATGATATTGTCATTTGTACAAATCAATAGTTTGAAGAACACCACAAGAATGCAGGATTTCAAACAATTTGTATACTACATTTAAGAAAAGATTTATAATCAGTTAAAAAATAAAAATAAACCATAGTACATGGAGGTAGATAGAATGAAACATAATATTTAATGAAACTCATTAGGACACTAAGAAGGCATTTTGTGTTTTAGGTGAATACTCTGATGAGTTACAACATTTTCAAAGGTAAGAAGAACAGATAAATTTTTATTCTTATTGACAGGTAAGAACAAAATTGCTTCTTATGAGCACTCTACATTGTCAATCACTTTCCACTGTGTCCCCAATAACTCCTTCATCAGAAAATTTGGGACACCACTGAGTTACAGGATGTTACAGTACAAGTTCTCTTATGTCCTGAGTCCTCACTGACCTTGAAAGGCTAGGGCCAAAATGTTGGCTGACCTT
>NW_004524718.1:784678-790847 GCF_000260255.1 Octodon degus
ATAGTATTTAACACATAGTAATTTGACAACTCTGCTGTGAACTATGATACTTTACAAATTCAGAGAGTGGTACTAAGTGTTGTTTGAATTGTAAGTGCCAAGTTTTTAAAGCTTGTGAATAATAATATGAATCTCAATGTGATAAAATTAGTACTAATTATTGCTTTTTCCTCATAACATTGCAAAAGTATATATCACTTATGAAACTGCTGTTTTAACTTCTTTTTTACTTTCCAAATGTCTTTTTGAGAACCATACTGAATGACAGAGAAAAAACTAGAATAAAAAAATGAAAAACTTACTTCTTGAAAATAAATAAGTATGTACACTAAAGATATTAAATAAATTTTCTGTGCGGGGTAGTGGTTGTGCATGTTCTGTAATCTTAGCTCTCAGGGAGGCTGAAGCAGGAAGGTGAGTATTCCTTGTGCAACTCACTGATGTGTCAAGATGCTAAGAAAAAAAAGAAAGAAAATAAATCAAAAACTGGACATAACATATGAGAAAATACAAGAATGTAATACTACTGATTAAAACATTCATTCTATTATGCTAAAACCAAAAATCAGAAAATAAAAGCTCAGATCTGTCTTTCTAATCCACTAGTAGCAGGAAGAAGCTATGGAAAAGATAAAGAGAGAAGGCATTTGTTGACCGAATGGTGTGGAGAAGTTTCAGAATCTTTTCATGTAGGCAAAGATGGTCCTGGTGCCTCTTCATAGATTATATGCTTATTTTTGAGAGTTCTATTATGCTTTGCAGAAATGAATTTGTGAAGTCAAAAGATCATCCACCAGAGTAGATGGCTTTAATCTGTGTATGTGCATGATTACAAAACCAGTGCAAAGTATTGTAGAGTCAATTCTGGAAGCAATCCCTGAAAATGGATTTAAGTACTTTCCCACATCTGTCTCAATCTTTCTTAGTCTGGATTACAAATGAGAAATATAATTTTTCTTAGGTTTGTCAATACTCTTCTAAATCTGGCTCTTACTACTTTGACTTGCTTACAAAGAGAGCACAGGGGAGACAATATATCTGGATGGCAAGTTTTGGAGACAGATGATGGACGAGTGTGTGCAATGGTCACTGATATCAACTTAGTTGTCTGTTTTCATTAAGTCCGTTGTAACTGAAATCAATTGTCTGATTGTCCCGTTCATTATTTATCCAAGTAAATTAAAAATGTTGATGCTGGGGCTGGTGAGTTAGCTCTGCCATCTGAGCACCTGCCTGGCAAGCTCAAGACCCAAGTTTGATCCCAGGTACCACTTACTGTACAAGCCCACATCGTGCTGGCCAAGGAAACCAGGTGTGGTGGCACACACCATCCCAGTACTGGCAAGGCTCAGACAGGAGGATCACTACGAGCCTGAGCTGCATAGAAAGACCCTGTACTTAAAAAAAAAAGTTGATAATGTTGAAGAGAAATAAAGTGTGTCCATTTTGAATATTGACTTTTCTTGAGGTAAAGACAATGAGAAGCAGTAGATGCAAGAGAAGCTCGGCACTTGTTCTAACTCTAGAAAAAATATGAAGTTTACCTTCTGTAAAGTCAGTTTACATTTATGAAAGGCCAATCTGCAAAGGATTTTTCATGCCAGGAAGAAAACTGCTCCAGTGGGTAACTCTTTCCACCTGTGTGTACAGCTCAATCTCTCCTCTGCCTGTTAGAATTTCATTTTCTCGTGAAACACAACTGTATGATTGAGAAAATTTTCCTTCAGTTAGTCTGTCGTTGATCAAATTAATTTATATATGTGATGGCTTGTGTATAGGTGTCCCCTCAGAGCCTCATGGGGTGGCTTGCTTTCTGGAGTTTGTGACTGATTCTTCATCCAGTGCTGGGATTGCAGGTGTGAGGGTGTACCCTAGTCCTGATGTGGGAAATCTGCATTACAATGTAAGGCTGGGAGAGAGGCTAACTAGCAGCCAAGCTGCTGCCCCTCCCTTTGCATCTGCTCTTTGCCCATGAATGGCTATGCTTTGCTTTGTGCTACTCTGCCTTGGAGCCAGCTGAGGATGGGCTGAAACCTCTATTAACTGTGAGCTAAATAAACTTTTGCTTCCTTCATTTTGGGTGTCAGGTATTGGACCCAGCAATGAGGGAC
The DNA here is from genome assembly GCF_000260255.1 of Octodon degus. Lineage (NCBI taxonomy): Eukaryota > Metazoa > Chordata > Mammalia > Rodentia > Octodontidae > Octodon > Octodon degus. The sequence continues at coordinate 786,790 of NW_004524718.1, forward strand.
GAATAAGTGAGGGCCAAATAGCTCAGCTGGTTAAAGCACTTGCAAGCAGGCCGAGGAACCGGGGATTTGATTTCCCAGGCCTGCCCTTCTGGTCCTGCCCTTGGGGAGCCCTGAGACGGCAACTGAGACTGGGCGTGGTGGTGCACACCTGTAATCCCAGCTCTTGGGAGGCTGCAGGCAGGCGGATCAGTAGGAGTCCGATCAGGTAGTGAGACCCTGAACACCCTGTAGACCCTTCCCTAAAATACAAAAAAGAAAAGAAAAGAGAAATGGGAATTTGGATAAGGAAATGAAAAAATGTTAGCTACAGTTAAGTGTGAGTCCCATGAGCCCTGTGAGTTAAGACCACTTTCAAGGAAAATGTCTTTTAAGAAGACTGTGCTTGTTCTCATGTATTATTCATTTGTAATATTTCATATATATAATATATAATACAATACATATATATTTGATCCTGAAATTTAAATAATTTCCATATATCAACAAATTCATATATATATATATATATATATATATATATATATATATGCATGAAACATGATAAAATAGTGCACTTTGAAATTACTTAATTGAAATATCAGTATGTTTGCTTTCCATTTAAGCTCACCTATCATTTGAACCAGAAAAAACACTATAAATTTCTATGACTATTACTATGGAGGAAGAATGATTTTTATTTGCATTACATAATCACTGACATTTATGATGCCATTAATACTGTTAATATAATATATGAATATTGTTTTGAATGCTTTTATTTTTGATAGTTGAATGACCTAAGTAGAAAGTATCACCAAAAATGAAATGTTAGTTATAAAATATTTTTCTGTCTCATCAGATAATCTAAACTTGCTAATAAACCACAATTAGCAAGACGGAGCTATAATTCCAGTGCTCAGGAGACTGAGGCAGGAGGATCACTGTAAGTTCGAGATCAGTCTGGGCTACAAAGAGAATGCAAAGCCAACCTGAACTGCATAGTGAAACCTTATCTTAAAAAGACAGTAAATAAATAAATAAATAAATAAATATGATACTAAATTTACAGGAAAGGTAAGCAGAAGAAATAATTTGAAACACAAGAAAAATTAACTTTTGGTGTCCTTTAACTGCCAATTGCCAAATTCATTTTCTATAAAATAGCAGTTCCATCAGCAATGAGTTATCTGGATTAATCAACGTATGTGGTCTTCCTAGTATTTTCTCATTAATATCAATTTATCCGGAGCTGGGATGATGGCTTGGTGGAATAAGTGCTTCCCTGACAAGTGCAAGGGCCTGAGTTCAATCCCTGGCTCTGCCAAAAAAAAAAGAAATCAATTTATCCATTCACTACCCCAAAGAATAACAGATCTTCTATAAATAAATCAAAATAAATGTGATTAATGGAATAATTACATAAATAATAAATTACAAGAGAAATAATTGTGTAAATGACAGAAATGACACATGAAATCATCTCAAAGGTAATAGATTAATCTAATAAATTTATAAAATTCTATAGTACTCTGTAAATTACTTAAATTTTTTTCAAATATTCAGAAGTAGAATTTTTTCTCTCCTGAAAAAGTAACATATAGCCACTTGCCTTGTTTCAGAAAATATTTTAGATTTAATTTGCCTCTAGTTAGATGGTTCTAATTAAAGAATTTAAGTGATACTGTGAATAAATAATATCATGATTACCTCACTTATTTAACTTATTTATGCATTTATTGTAGAAAAACTCAACACTTTATCAAAAAATGTATATTTATTGCATTTTGAATATTTCTAGATACAAAGTTGTGTAAGTTATATAAAGTTTCAGCATAGAAAAGTACTGTTAGAAACAGCATAGATAAGTGCAAGTGGAGCGCCTGATTTGCATAATGGAACTGTGAATGACAGCAATATAGAGTTCCATATGTTCTAACAGTGTCTCTTCTAATTTTACTGCTCTATGCAGCGAAAAGACCACATCAATGATAATTGCCACAGAATCCTATTAGCTGAAGCAAATGTCCACACATATTTATGTGTGGTCATTTATATACTCTAATGTGTCCTAAAGGGAGTCAATCCTGAAACAATAATCTGCTTGGTTCCCAGGATTTTAACCACAAGCACAAACGTTGGTAATCGTTTAGTAACCTAACAACCTGACTTACTCTATTAATGCAGGTCATAGTGTTCTGCCTTTGGACATGTCATCATGTGTAAATATTTTCTTGGTCCAAATATCAAAGACATATGTATTTTCTTTCTTGCAAACTATGTACATTTTATAGTAAGTATTTTGATCTTTGCAAAAGGAGAATAATATCCTTCCTCAGAACCTGCTACAAACAATTCGGAGGGGTAGAGAGGAGGAAAAGGAGAAGAGGGAAAGAAGGAAAGACAAAGTGAAGAGAAATGGACAAAAAAAGAGAGTGCCCTTCTCATTGTACTTGCTGGGATAATTTAAAGGTACTTGGTCCAGAAATTGACAAAGTCTCTTGGGTATTTGTGAAACTAACTGTCCATTATATTCCAGATGTAGTCTAAATTTTTTAAATTGACTATTACTTTTCAATAGTAGGCATAAGTTCTATTGACAACATACTGAGATGAGGAGCAATATGTTTCCAAGATTCTGTTATTGAAAAAATATGCAAAATTGGATGTGGAAGATTTCTCTTTGAAGCTGTCCACAGAAGTCATGATCACTGAAACAAATTTTTCAGTATTTGTAGGTGAATTTTCTTCCTCTGCTTTAATCTATTTTGATATCTGTTTGACCTCAGAGATATTTCTATCAATCATTGTCATCAGAACTAACACATATTTAAAAAGAAAATAGTCTGCAAAAATTAATCTTTTGTTTTAAAGGTAATAATAGTTATACAAAACTTTTTATAATCAAAATTAAAATATTAATTCTAAAATGATTTTAAATTTTATGCTAATTTACTTTAGCAATACATTTTCATCAATAGTAACTTTTCTGATAAAAATATATTTGCTTAGTGTGTTGGTACACACCTGTAATCCTAACACTTGTACTTGGGAGGCCAAGCCAGAAAGATGATCACAATCCAAGATGAGCCTGAACCATACAAGAGACCCTGCCCCAAAAGACCAAACCCATCTCTGTAGATATACACAGGTAGACAGATAGATATAGATATAAATATAGATATAGATATAATTTCCACCTTCCTGAATGCATAGAAATCAAAGAGATAAAACAAAGGGATAAAAGTAAAGGACTGCATTATAGTCTTGGTGAGCGTATTGTTTTTAGTTTCTTTCTTTCCTTTCTTGGTTCTTGCTAAGAATCAATTATAAAACTTGTATCTTTTAGGAGGAAAGGTAAAGTAGAAAAATCAGTGCTCAGTTTAAATGGAAAAATGAAGTATTTTCTCATAAAGTTTGTACAAGAGAAAAAAAACACAGATTTTCAAGTTAAGAGAGTTGGATTTAAATTCTGGCTTCAGTTTCTCATCTGAAAAGTAGATCACTAATCCTACTCATAGGGATTATATTAATCCTAAATGAAATAATGTGAAAGTATCCAGAAGAAGGCTTGACATTTAATTAAGACTCAATAAATGTGTTTTTGAATCCAAATGTCCAAAGTAATAATAATTATTGTAGAGCGTATTTATGCATTAGATTCTGAAAGCAAAATCTTGAACATTTTCTTCATAAAAGTGAGAAAAACTCTATAATTTTCTTCTCTTTCTTGAACATGCCTTTTTTTATAAAAACAAACAAACAAAAACTAAACTAGTGTTTACCTGGTGCCAGTAGAGTCCAAATGACCAGAAGAAGACAATACTATGGCAGTTGCATGCTCTTAGTCAGCTCTTGATAAGAGATCCAGCTAGATGTGGACCGGATGTGCACCTCAGAAGTGATGCACCATTGCTTGTGATGGCAAGTCTCATTAATGGATAAATTCTGAGATGCAGAAACAAAAGACATAGACTTAAATTTCCAAAATGATCATAGTTTATATTGCAGTATCAACCTTATTTTACATGTTTGTTTTAACGCATTGTATTTAACTAATGTTTTTTGGAACTGTACTCCTA
>NW_004524718.1:793817-794738 GCF_000260255.1 Octodon degus
GCCAGCAAGAAGCCATTAGCAGTTCCTCTTTGTATTATCTGTTGCAGCATGCTGTTAGGAGCGATCCATTTGAAACTACTGATTGATACAGTGGAATGTAATCTACCCATCTGTGAAAAATAAGGGCTCTACTTTCGCGTACAGTAAGCTAGGAGTTATTGCTCTGTTGACCAAACTTTTGGCAATGCTTGGCTCATAACTACTCATGGTAACACAAGCAAAGGTCCTTGTTCACACTGCAACCTGCCATGTTACGCTATCTTCTTCAATGTTATTTTATATGCAAAGGGAATGTTCTAAGACATAAGAAAACTGTACTCGATGCAGACATCTTATGGGAAATCATGTGATGTAAGAACCACAGATAATTTTATTTCTAGGGGAGAGTTTTAGTTTTTTCTTTCTAGTGCGCAGGACTGAACTCAGACTTTCAGCTTTCTATGCAAGCATCCTATCACAAAGCCAAATCCCCAGCCCCTGGAAGTAATTTTATTTCTATGAAGTTATGATCCTCACTATAATTTTGAGGATAATGATTTAAATTGTTGTGTTCATCTTATAATTATTACAATTTATATGAATATTAGGAAAATCATGCTTTACACACTACACATCAGCTAAATTTTATTTTATTTTTATTAATTTAATTGAGAAACAAATAGGAATAAGACAGTTTCAAAACAGATTAGTAGGACAGTTACAGTTTCTCTAGGTCTGTGAGTGATGTTGCCAGTAATTTGATAGGGATTACATTAAATCTTTACAGCAATTTTGGGAGTATTGCCTTCTGTACAATGTTAGTTCTTCCTATCCAGGAGCAGAGAATATTTTTCCTTTTTCTGAAATTCTCTACATTCTCTTTTTTCAGATTACTGTAATTTTAATCGAATAGATATTTTACTTCTTTAGTTAGACTAATAC
>NW_004524718.1:796173-797645 GCF_000260255.1 Octodon degus
TACTGTTCTATGAATGTGTCCATTTCTTCTGTGTCTTCTATTGTGTGAGAGTGAAGACTCTTAAAGTAGCTATTGATGATCTTCTGAATTTCCACTTTGTCTGTGGTAATTAAACCCTTTTCATTCCTTATTGCTTGTATTTCAATTTCTTCTTTCCTCTTTTTGATGAGGTTAGCTAGGGGCTTATCAATTTTGTTTAATTTTTCAAAGAACCGCTTTTTGATTCATTAATTCTGTGAATTGTTTTTTCTCCAGTAAATTAATTTCTACTTTACTATGTGTAATTTCTTCCTATCTTTGGACTTTGGATTTTGTTTTCTCTTCCTTTTCTGGATATTTGAGGTGCAGCATTAGAGTATTTATTTCTTCCTGTTCTATTTTCCTAATGTGTGAGTTCAAAGATATAAATTTTCCTCTAAGAAATGCTTTCATCACATCCCATAATTTCCAATAAGTCGTGCTTGAATTTTCATTGAATTGTAGATATTGTTCAATTTCTTGTTTAATTTCATCTGCGACCTATTGGTTGTTGAGGAAGGTGTTGCTTAATTTCCATGTATTTATAATTTTTGTCTGGGTTTTTTGGTCATTTATTACCAGTTTCATTGTACTGTGGTCAGGTAATATGCGTGGGATAATTTCTGTTTTCTTGCATATACTTAAGCATGACCTATGGACTAGTATGTGGTTTGTTTTATAAAGTGTTCTATGTGCACCTGAAATGAACGTGTATTCAACTATGGTTGTTTGGGATACTCTGTATATGTTCAATAAGTCCATTTGTCAAAGCTCTGGTTCAGTTCTGCTATTTCTTTGCTAATTTTTTGTCTGTTTGAGCAATCTTTTTGGGATAAGAGGGTGTTAACGTCTCCCATTAAGATTGTGTATTCAATATGTTTTTCATATCCATTAAGATTTTTCTTATATAGTCCTGTGCTCCAATGTTTAGTGCATGCATATTTATGCATGTTAACTCTTTCTCTTGAATTTTCCCCTAATGAGTATATTGTGGCCTTCATTATTTCATTGGATCATTCTTGGTTTGAAGTTGAGATTGTCTGCGGACAGAATTTCCACTGCTGCTTTTTGATGTGGTGCTGGGCATGTAGTATTGTTTTCCATCTTTTGACATTCAGCCTATGAATTCCTTTATGAGTTAAGTGTTTCTTGTATAAAGCATATTATTGGGTTTTGCTTCTTAATCCACTGTGCCAGTATATTTCTTTTAATTGGCAAATTGAGTCCATTTATATTTACGGTTATAATTGAGATGTACTGACTTATGATTGACATGTTATTTACTGGTCATTTTTTTACTCCTTTTTCTCCTATGTTTATATATTTAACCATTTGGTGGCTTCCTTTCCTTCTCATTTGTGGAGTTCTGATCATTTTCATCCCTTTCTAGAATATCTTTTACTAGTCTGTGTAGAGTTGACTTTGTCGTCATGAAATTCTTTAGTTCTTTGTTA
>NW_004524718.1:797745-798593 GCF_000260255.1 Octodon degus
GGTGGCTTCCTTTCCTTCTCATTTGTGGAGTTCTGATCATTTTCATCCCTTTCTAGAATATCTTTTACTAGTCTGTGTAGAGTTGACTTTGTCGTCATGAAATTCTTTAGTTCTTTGTTACGGAAGTGTTTTACTTTTACATTAAACTTGGAGGAGAGTTTTGCAGGGTGTAGTAGTATGGGCTGGAATTTATTTTTGTAGAGGATTTGAAGAACTCTGCTCCACATTCCTCTTGACTTTATGGTTTTTGAAGAGAAGTCTGTCATTATTCTGACGGGTTTTCCTTTAAATGTGATCTGCTTCTTTTCTCTAGTGGCTTTCATTATGTTGTTCTTGAACTAAACTTCTGGGATCTTGACTATTATATGTCTCTTTGTGTTTTTAATTGGATCGATGTTATTTGGAGTTCTGTATGCTTCAGTTACTGAATGTCAAATTGTTTCTGCATATTTGGGAAGTTTTCTGATATTACTTCTGCCCATATTCCTTTTATATCATTAGTATTGACTCCTTCTGTCTCATCGATGCCTATTAGTCTCACGTCATTCATCTGTGCATCATCTTGCAGGTGATCAATTTTTTTTCCTATATCCTAATTATTTTTAAGAGACCTTTCTTTACCTTTTCACTAGCTGTGACGGCATCTTCAAGATCTGAAACTCTCTCTTCACTTTCACACAAAAGGGTTTTCAACTGTATGATTGAGATTTTTTTTTCAAAGTTTTATTGATAAACAGATAGCAATAAGACAGTTTCAAATCCAATCGGAAGTACAGTTTCAACAAATAATACACTGCATATATTCTTCTTAGTGGTTAATTGCTGTACAAGAAGTGGACTTGTGATCC
>NW_004524718.1:802912-806817 GCF_000260255.1 Octodon degus
CGGCGGGCGGGGTGGGGGAGGCACTGTGGAGTGGTGCGGGGCGGCCCAAGGGGCTGGGAGAGCGTCCGGCCCACTCTGCGCCTGGGCTGGGACTGGTCCCGCCGGCGCAGGGTAGCAGGAAGCTCACCGCACACTCACCAGACCTGGGCTAGGACTGGGTCTGATGATTGAGATTTTAAGGTCCTCTGTATCTCTTTGACTCTTCGTCATATGATTCATTTCTTTCCTATATTTCTCATTCAAGGATCCCATCATTCTTCTATTCTCCTCTATTTTTTATCAGTGTCTTCTTGAGAAGCAGTTATTCATTGTTTCATTATATCTATCCTTTCTTTATTTCTCCAGAGATTATTTCTGATCTGACTTCATGTATATGTTTCTGCAATTGATTCTTTAATTCAGACTCTTTTAATTCAGAGATTTCTTATCTTTTTATTTCAGAGGTTATTTCTTCTCTGGGTTTCTCTATATCTTTCTGCAGTTGCTTCTTTACTTCAGATGCTATTAATTCAGACATTTGAGGTGTGATTCCCAATTTCTTCTGTGCTGATGTCTTCTGTATATTTTCTTGATAGGCTCAGAGCCTGAGATAGCATTTTCCTCCTTCTATTTTTCAGTTTGTATAACACTGTCCTCTCAGTGTAGAGCTTTGGTGCAGTTATAAAAGCTCCTACTAAAATTGTTACCCAAGAGAAATTATATGATTAAGGCAGTTATAGTTTTGTATTTACAAAACTATAATAAGGAACACTAAAAGTGGGTAATGTTATTTAACAGTTGACAAACTTTTGTAAGTAATAGCTTTGTATTTTAGACAATAAGAGCAATCATTATGACTATATAGCTAAGCAGATATTAAATTGGGAATTTGTATTTAAATTAGTTCTGCTAAGTTCTGTCTGATGACCTCCCCTTGATGTACCTGGTGTTTCCAGGTGGACTAGTTCACCCCAGTTAACTTTGGCCCCCTCTCTCACTCAACAGAGAAAAAGGGAGGATGCTTTTATACATCTGGTTCTAACAAAGTGTCTCATCTTACTGGGTGCAGACCTACAAAGTTTGAATTCATCCAGTTGTGCCTGGCTGGGGTGTGACTGCTGCACTCAGCTTCTTCCTGCTGCATCCCTTGGAAGTGAACCTGCTTTGCCCCTCTGGCAAGATGTTCTGCTCCTGGATTAGCTTGGTAGTTCTGGCCCCTAGCCTTTCTACATGACTTCAGCTGTAGAGTTTCATGTCAGGCTTGTCTGACAGGTGTGGGCTGAATCTGGAGAGGTCCAGAAAGCAGAACAGAGGACTCACTCACAAGTTGGCCTGGGCTGCATCTGGAGGAATCCGGTAGGCAAAGGGGATCTCAGAAGCTCTCCCATCTACATACTGAGCCTGGGCTTGGTCTGTGTCTGGAGGGGCCCCTAGAGAGCAAGGTGGAATTTCTCACTTACACTCCACCCTGGACTGGTTCTGGTTCACAAGGGTTTTGAGAGCACAGCTGAAGGTCTCATTCACAGGCCAAACTTGGGCTGGGTCCTGAGGGATTCAAGGGGTGCAGGGGAGCACAGAAGCTCTTCCATGCAGTCACCAGGCCTGGGCTTGGGCTGTGTCTCTAAATTTTAGAATATTTTTTCACTTCTAAGTTACTATCATATTGTAAATATCAAAATAACATCAATTTCTTATTTATATTAAATTTACATATTTTACTAGAGAAACAGCTTTTTTCTTGAGCAAATATAATGTCTGTGCCCAGCATGAGTGCCACTAATTCAAGAAAGCAATGCAAGTTTAAGACTGTTTTTATAAATTATTTATTTGTTTCAAATTCCTTTGAAGTATTTCAGGGTGTGAAGTCCTAAATGTCCTGGTGCTTAGTGCCAAAATACATGCACCCACATATATTAATTTTCAGAGAGAACAACATTTCATAATTCAAGTCAAAATATTATTAGCTAAAGATAAAAGGACATATATTTAGAGTTGAAAGAGCTGTATAACTGGGCATTGTAGCACATGCCTGTAATCCCAGCCCTGGGACCTGAGACATGAGAAGTGGTACAAATTCAAGGCCAACCTCAGCTATATAATGAGTCCAGGCACAGCCTGAACTATCCAGTGAAATTCTGTATCAATAAAACAAATCAAAACAGTTGTATAAACTTTTCATTTTTTTCTCAACATTTGTCTCTCATCTATAAAATGGAAATAAGAGTGAATACCTCAGACTGGGTGTGATGGTACACACCTGTAATCCTAGTACTTGGGAGGCTGAAAACAGGAGGATCACTGTAAGTCTGATCGTGTACTGAGACCCTATAGACCCTGTACTAAACACACAAAAATATCTTTTCTTTTTAAGGGTTATATTTAAAAAGATTTAAACATATAGAGCTTATGAACTGTCTGACTCAATGCTGCACATAAGACAACTTCAAAGTTGCATTTGGTATATTGTTTAAAAACACTAGAGTTAATTCAGTGTTTTTATATTGAGGACAAGGGTAAGAAAATAAAATTTAATTAGGGATCCTGAAGACATCTCCCAAAATGGTGACTTAGGTGAAACAAAAGTACAAAAAAAGTGAGTGAGCTAATTTTTTTTTCTTTTTCCTTTTGTGTTAATAGCAAAATAATAGCAAGTGTTAATAATAAATGTCATGCAGCTAATTTTCCTAAACATCTTTCCCAGAAAGTAAAGTAAATATGAGAAAAATACAAGATTAATTTTATAAACAGAAAAAAGTCTGCCTTTTCATAATATTCTGTAAGGTATTAGAGCAATTTGTATGGATTCAGGCTACTTATACTAAACAGTATGAATTATTTATCACCATTAACTTACCAAGTAAATGCAAAGGACTTAAATCCTTATTTTAAATATGTAATTTAAAATAATTGTTCCAATTAACTTTCTTTGGAAATTCTTTAAAATTGTTCTAAGGGATAACATCTATGCTTACTTATTCTCTATGTATCAGTTTTTCACTTAAATAATTATGTAAGGGAAGAAAAATGTCCAGGATTCTATGGATACTATAATATACCTAATGAGATAAAGAAGAGTCATACAAAGCAATATATTACAGTTTGTTAAAGGCTGACAATAGCTATCATTATTTAATTAATAAAAAATTTAAGTAGCATGCTTTGTGGACTTTTGGGTATCTTACTGGTGCCTGTTATGTATACTTGGAGACAGAAATCCCTTGGTAATTGATTAACTGTGATTACTTTTTATCACACTAGCCTGGAACTTATCCAACACCAACTTCAATGTATTTCTGTAACATCATAACATCAAGAGACATCCTTTAAAAATTAAAAGAACAATGGGTTACTGTTCAATAAAGTGTGGAGCAAACTGTTTAAGATGTTTTATGGAAAGCGTAGACAACCAGAGCCTCTAGAATCTGTGGCTTCAGGAAATATCAAATATAACCCAGCTTTACTAAGGTCAATAAACTCAAAAATAGATCTGTAGGCCTTGTCCTAGCTATATCACTGGTGAGAGAAAATGTGTGATACAAATTAAGGGAGAAAGTGGTTTATTTGGCTCAGGATTTCACAGTTCTCGGGTCCTGATCAAGTGGCTCCAAAACAGAAGCAGTGGTGGACAAGTACACAGGAATGAAGCTGCTCGAGTGTATAGACCACTGGACAGTTCTGCAGAGAGAAAGACCTTCAGCTAGAGATGTGCCTTCAAAGGCTCCAGGGACCCAGTGGCCCAAACAACCCCTCTTTCAACCAGCACATTTGACTCTGCATTTTAGGGACTTAATTCACTGATGAGTTTATAATATACTAGGATTCAATCACTACTCCAGGTTACCTGGCAGCATCTTACTGAAGATCACATTAGTGTAAGATGACAAACAAAGACTAGTGAAGAGTGATACTAGTGAAGAGGATATATA
>NW_004524718.1:807142-821772 GCF_000260255.1 Octodon degus
AGCTACAATGACTTTAAAAGCTGCTGAAATAAAAAGTGTGAAATATGATATGAAGATTAAGGGAAAGATAAATATGGTAAAATGATCTGGAATCATCAAGAGTTCCCGTGAAGTCTATGGTTGCAATGTAAATTGGAATGGTTTGGCTTGCTGGTTTGCCTGTAGAATTGGATGGGCACACCTGTTTCAGTAATCAGTTTAGAAACTGTTAAGCAAAATTATTGATCATTTTAAGAAACAGATAATTTCCACAGAGTATAGAACACCAAGTTGATAGTTGAACATTTATTAAACATAGATCTTGGACCAAGGAGACAGCTCAGTAGAATAAGCACTTGCCTAGCAAGAACAAGGTCCTGAGTTCAATGCCCAGCACTGAAAAAAAAAAAAAACAAAAAACTTTATTATGAAAGAAAACTCTTTCAAATAGAGTAAGAAATTGTTATCATGGATGTGGCTCAACTGTGACACAGTCCTTGGAAAAAGAATTGAAATATTTATTTTGTCTCACACTTTCAGAGGTATCACTTGAAACCTTGGTACCAGTTTTTCTGAGCATGTGGGTATGGTGGGGTCGAGCTCTTCATCTCTTGGTGGTGAGAAAGGAAGAAAGAGTCTGCAACTGAACAAAAGGTCAGCACCCAACTCCACCCTCCAAAGGCACTTGCTTCCTCCAACAAGGTGTCACCTTCTAAAGTTTCTGGCCCTTCCCAAATGTGTCACCAGGCCTCTACCCAGGAGCTTTGGGGTAGATCTAAGCACTAACAAGTATATACCAAAAACAAATGAAGAAAATGTAAAGAGTTTTCTACAGAGTTTGACTAAATATGTCCTTTAATTAAGATATTTCTTGATAATAGTTATTAACTCTACAAGATAAAACATTTACATCTTATCAATTTAAATGACTGATAAATGATCAGCAGATTTGTAAGAGGCTGCTCTAAGTCTGTAACAGCAAACTAAGATATCTTTGCTGCTTGATAATTTTTTGTATCTTTGAAATAGTGGTATGTTAAAAAAGAGATTGTTTTTGAAGTAAACCATGCTATATGTGTTAAACATTCCATGCCATGTCCTTGTGTTTAATTTAGTCATCATTAATGAGGTAGGTAGAACAACAATTGCCAATTTAATAGCATGTTTCTTTGCAGAACATTTCCTTCTGTTCTTTAAGGTTGAAAATCTTGTACCTTGTGCTTTGTTAGCATTAGCATATGTTGTAAATTGAAGAATGACATTATTGCATTTTCTCATTCACCAGGCCATCTTGATGTTGGTCTTTCCATGCTTTTAGCTCATGATTAAAATTTGAACAAAACTGGCTGTCCAATTAGCAATGATATTTAGCAGTAACAGTTCCTTTTTTAATGTTTGATGTGTGTCTAGAGATATGGCATCAATCACAATTAAGCAGAGGGAAAGTTAAAGCCTAATGAGTTTCTAATAATTCATGAGTCATATACCACTACTGTTTCCTCTTGTTTAAAAATATATTCAGTAAGTATTGTATTTTTCCTTCAAAAGTAGATTCTGCTGACAATAAAATGCATCTTGTTTTTTTAAGTGTCTAGTAATTCATTGTTCAATGGCCTATATTTCCAAATGATAAGCATATGCATCATTTAAATACATATACAGCATTTAAAAAAGGAAATATAAAACATAAATTATTTCAGTCTTCTGATAAAAATGCTGTGTTCCTTTAAGAAATATAGACTATTTTAAGCAACATTTTTAAATCTAGAAAATGTAAAATCGTGAAGTGCATACATAATTTTAATAGACAGATTATATATATATATTTTTATGAGCAGAATGTATTTATTGAGAGAAAGAAAGCTCCTGTCCAAGAGAGGGACAGGAGGGTGGCCTGAGTGGGTAGTTGCCCCTCGAAGCTGTCTCTTCCAGGGACTTTTATAGTGTAAAACCATGTGAGGCTAAGGTAGAGAGAATGGGAACTCGCTTAGGTGGGCAGGAGGTGGGACAAAACTATGGTCAACCAATGGGATTACATATGAGACAGGGTCTCTCCCTGTTGGGGGTTGGAATGCGGGATAGGTTCTCTTTCTGTTGGGGGGTTGGGCTAGTGACTCACTTGGGTCTTTCCAGGTGATTGATACCTATTTTGAATATCAATCCCAGGTGCTACTCTTTTAACATTTGTTTGGCCTTTAGGTCTTTAAGTCTGGCTCACAGCAGGAGCACCCGCCCCTCCCACAGTTGTAAGGCATCTCATCTTGTGTGCTGTCTCCTTTGAGGGCCTGGCCCTGTCTGACTGCCTATAATAATTCTGTCTAACTCGGCTGCCTGCAACATTCCCCCCTCTGAAGAAGTAACCTGAACTGCTGTGAGGAAAATATGGGTGATGACTTCTCTGGCTTCTTCAAGCTGAAATGGTGAGGCAGCAACATAAAATTTTAATCTTGTATCAAGAACATATTACAAACAGAATTAGAATTCATTTTCCTTTGAAATCTTAAGTGAAATTTGTCTTTACATGATCATTCTGTAATTGAATTAGAACACGTGTATTTATTTATAAAAATATATTCAAATAACATACTTTATTCATTTGTTTCATTCTGCATATACACATGTAAAAGATCTTTACATAGATGTATGTATGAGTTAGCATGAGATTTAATCCAATTCAGGTCTTATAGAAAAATGTTTCTTTCCTTTAAATTTATGTTACTTTGCCTGTATATAATTTAATGATGGATCTGAATAGTGAAATTTGCTAAATTAGAACAATTTAAAAATAAAGTTGAGGCCAGCCAAATAGATCACCAGATTAAAGCACCTGCAAGCAGGCACAGGGGCAGGGTTCCACACTCAGAGTGCCATGCTGGCCCCGCCCCCCAGGGGGTGGTCCGTGCCTGTAATCCCACCACTTGGGAGGCTATAAATAGGAGAATCCCTATGAGTCCGATCTAGTAGTGAGACCCTGAACACCCTGTAAACCCTTCCCTAAAATACAGAAAAATAAATAAATAAATAAATAAATAAAAATAAAACTGAAACTAGAAATGAATTTTAGTATTATCCAATTAATGTCAAAGTTTACTTAATTCAAAAAAATTATGTACAAAAAATCTTAGCAAGTTAGGAATAATAAAAGCTGTATTTAACTTGGTAGAGTACATTGGATAAATCTAGAAATGACAAAAGTCCATTTTATTACCTTTTGTTAAGCTCAAGCAAAAGACAAAAATGTCTACTCACTCAAGTTATGCTTCAAACTCACGATAGTTCTTACTTAATATCAATATGCTAGAAAAGAAATAGAGGTCAAAAAATAAAGAAGAAAAAAGAACTCTATTAGCAGAATGAGACTTCTCCTATCATGTGTAAAGCTGTTTAAGATGGACCACATTTGTACACACTGACACAGGCTATAAAGTTCAAATTACTGTTTGTAAGTCTATTTACTTTTACAAGTAATAAACTGCTGAATTTATTAACATATGCATTTTTTGGAATCTAAAATTTGGCTTAATAAGACACATTCAATGAAACAATAGCACTTATTTTCAAGTATTTTCATATGTGTATTAACCTTAAAAAGTCTTTGCCTAGTCTAAAACAAAAAAGTAGCCATATTGTTAAAATGACATGTAAACATTTAATTTTATAAGTGTTTGCCTGAAAGAAATATCTTTATGTTTGTTATATTGAACTGAAACCCACATATTTCATGTATCATGATTTAAGTTGTCCTATTTAACTACACTTTTTCCATGCTCTAAGGATTCTACTCTTTGTAGTTCTTTGCTTATCCTAATTTAAACGCCTAGATTATTCCTTTAATAATTCTCTTAATAGGGTTAAATATTTTACCTCTTATTTCTTTGATGTTTAGGATAAAAATAATTAGGACAATGAATAAAGAATTCATTAAACTGCAAACCTAATGCAAGATAGTGAAGTTAATTCTGTAGGGAAGGGTGAGAAAGTTCACCTTGAATACTGTGTCTTGTATTGTCAGCATGTCATCCAAGACAGTTGTTAGTTTCAATTAAAATTTCACATGATGTGAAAACTGACTTAAATTCTCAAGAAGCTGAACCAAATATGTACCATCATTTTTAACTTTGTATTTCTCATCAAATTAGTATGATCTTACTTTCGGATACCCTACTATTGACTGTAACCTAATTTATAGCCAGAAAGTTTCTTAATTTAAGGCATCACAGATTTTGTATTCATGATTAAAAACAGCATTGTTTCTACAATGAGAAAATAATTAATTTACTGTGTGTTGCACTTATATCTACAACAGTTCAGAACAGTTGCATTCAGCATGTGATGTGTAAATAGACATTGATAAAAACGTTTGAGAAAAGATAAGGTATAGAAATAGAAATGCATCTGTGTGGTAAGTATACGTGGTTTGTGGATAGTTTTGCATATCAAACATTCATCCTATATTCTGAATATTCAAGAAAAGTCGCCAGTTAGGGTAAACATAAATGTCTCACTGAGTTTATGTTAATTTTCAGGAAGTACTTCTATTGGACTCTTCATTGCATAAAGCAAACAATCTTCATGAGCTTACATTTTGATATTATACAGTTCTCATTGAAATATAACTAAGTCATACAAATTTATATTTTAGAATACTAAATATTTAATGATAACCTAATTTAAATAGTTGATCATGCCTTATATCACTGAAAAATTATTTTAATTTGCTTGAAGGTGTGATTATAATTGCTTTTGTAAATTTTTCATTATTTTATCCATGGGTAAAAATTCTACTTAGTGCTTTTTAAAAGTGATTGTCACAAGAGCTGAGGAGTTGTGATTGGCTTAGCATCACTGATTTCACGAAATTCTGATAAATTTTAAGATTTAATGTTAGCACGCTTATTTTGCCAGGGAGAATGTTGATATTTGGTGTCAATAAATTATCAATACTTCATCTTGTTAGTGTGCTACAGTCGTGTGAAAGCCCTTGATTTTACCCAGTACCAGGCACTGCCACCCTACATTGAAGTAGTTTTCAAAATTTTCTATCTTTTCTGGAATTTTATTGCTTCTAGAACCAAATAAGTTTCTCGCTTTATTTAAGTTATTTAAGAGTTTTTGAGCTGCAATTGGAGAATATTATTATTCAATATTGTTTTTAGAACTTTTTTTTTTTTTTTTTGTATTTTAGAGAATGTTCTCAGGGTGCTCAGGGTCTCACTACTAGATGGGACTCGTAGTGATCTGCCTGTGTACAGCCTCCCAAGAGCTGGGATTACAGGTGTTGTCCACCACGTCCAGTCTCAATTGTAGTCTCAGCATGCCCCAGGGGCAGAGCCAGCACTGCAGGCCCGGGGATCTAACTCCCAGCCCCTGTGCCTACTGGGGGTGCTTTATTCTGTTGAGCTATTTGGCCAGCCCTAGAACATCTTCTTTTGTTTGTTTGTTTTTCTTTTTTTTGGGTTTTTTTGTTTGTTTGTTTTTAATAGGGAAAGGGACATTAAATTCAGATTGGATACATTTCACAGACTATTGTAAGTAGGAGAAATTGGTTTTGTCAAATTTATTGGGAATGAATTATTTTACTACATTTTAATCACAATTAATAGTGTGGATTAAAGTGCCTGCTTAGGAAGACACAGGGACTAGGGTTCATTCCCTGGCCTGTTGTGCTGGCCTTGTCCCCAGGGCATACTGAGATAGGGATAGAGACTGGGCGTTGGGAGGCTGAACAGGATGATCACTATGAGTCAGATCTGTGCAGTGAGATCCTGTAGACCCTGTAATAAATACATTTTAAAAAATGTGTCTGATTACATGGTTATTAATATGTCTGGAATAGCTCATGAATAGCTGTCTTCCACTGCAGATTCAAATTTTTCCTGTTCTTAGAAGACTGGATAAAGGTGTACTTAGTGGAAATTGAGCACATTAATTAGATGTATGCTTCTTGACATTCATTCTTCATTATATGAAGAAGTTATGGAGCTAGGGGGGAGGGCTGAAAAGTCCAGTTTTAGCTTTTTAAAAAAACGATTAATCTTGCTGTAGTTTTTAAAGTTTGCTCTTGTGATGAAATTTCCTAACAATCTTCTTGTTCCCAGGAGGCTTGATTAGATCTTTAATTAACTCAAACTAGAGATGCGATGACCTCTAATTAAATTAAATTTTCTTTCTACTGGCAGCAAAATAATGAATTTATTCAAGTAAGTTTCACAGCTATACAAAATCAAAACCAATTAGAAGCTATTAATGAAATATGTCAATAGGATCAAATAAGTGAAAAGGGAAGTTCTTATCTATTTATCAAAACTGTGATGATTAAACATCAGATTATTATAGTGTGTAAATATGCAGACACAAAGCATATCAATAAATAAAATGCACCTGAAAAAACAAATTAAGAAATCATAAAAATCTTGATTATTTTTCTCTGTGATTTCTTTCAAAAGTGAATTGATTTTGCAGTTGCTCAGAGGTGCTAATTTTGAATTGCATGAGCAGCCAGTGTGGGTAATGTTTGGAGTTCAGTCCCATTTACAGCACTTGGGCTATGTCCTCCCTTTCTTCTGTGGGTTTAAACGTAAGTGCCTAAGATGTGAATTTAAAAAATATTTTATTATTAATCTACAAAAAGTTATTGACTATTAGAGGGCCTCCAATAAACCAGTATGAAAAAAACATAAAATGGAGATATTAAAGCTCTTCCTTTGCTTAAGTCCTTTGAACTTTTAATTATTAGCATAATAATTATTGTTTTATTATTAATGCTTTTTTATGTACACATCCCCAGATCAGCTTTATTTTATTCTTTAAGGTTAAGAAATATATGTAAACAAAATATAAAACCAACATATAGAACATGTTTATTTATTATTGCCACAACCTAGATACATTTCATATATATAGTTTTTCTATGTTTTTTCCTTGGTAAACTTGATCAGGGAAAAATGCAAATATTTATGCTTACATTTGTAGGTTTAAATAGAAAAGCACATGGACTTCTATTAATTCACGGAATGTTTTATTATCCTATTGAGTATTTTCTTCCACTCCTCCCTAGCCAGTCTCATGACTTCATCCAGATACAAACTGTCTTCACTTCATTTGTGAAAGAAATTTTATTGCATTTTTGCTTTTAAAGAAATCACTGCTTTTAACAATCTGTTAGGTTTCTTTTTAAAAAATATGAGTTATATTTTATCATCTAGAACTATAACATTCCTATGTTTGCATTGGTTCTTGTCTTAATTTATGAAAGAAAACAACCCAGCCTTAAGAATAAGCATATAATATAGATAATTTCCTTCAGAAGTGATACTGTGTATCTCCCAGAACATAATTATAGTTTCCTTTGATGTATCTTTATATTTCATATAGTTTTGATTATTTATGTGATTATTAAATAATAAGTGACACCCTTCCTTAAAATACAAATAAAAAATAAATAAATAAATAAATAAATAAATAAATAAATTTTTAAAAGTGACAGTGTTCAGGAATTATAAATTGATGAGATATTTGACATATTAGCAAGTTTTTCACCTTAGGACAAAAAATAAAATGTAAAAAGCCAAACAAGTTATAGTGAAGGAGACTCTGTTCAGGGGAACATCCATCTTCATTGTTGCCAGATTTATTCATAAGCTATCTGATGAACACCATGGAGCATCCTAAGAATAATCTCCTGTATCTGTGACAAAATTGCTCAAACAGGAAACAAAGAGTTAGTTCCTCTTTTATCAATGATAATCAATACATTTTCAATTATAAAATGTTTTTATCAAATAACTTTCTGAGCATTTAGTCTTGCTTACCTCAGGCCCTACCTGCTGGGTGCGAGGTCTTCTACACTCATATTGCTTACACATATGCCAGTGTTCCCTAAGTATACATTCATATACACACACAGGTCATTGAGCTTTGCAAATTTTCTAGGCATCCCTCAATACAGTTAGGATGACAACCAAAATTAATGATAATGCATTCTATTAATAATTGTATAAACCAGAGAAAGCAATTTAAATTTAAAAATGGAGCAAATTTTATCAGTAATGTAGTGGCAAAAATAATGTTTATATTACTAAATTTTGAAGAATTTATGGGCCAATGAGATAGCCCAGTGTTCTAAAGCACCTGCTTGGGCAAGCTTAGGCAGGCACAGGAAACTGTAGTTCAGTATCCAGCACCACATGCAACACCAGCTCCGCCCTCAGGGTGGGCTGAACTTGCAAAAAAGAAAAGAATTTAATGAAACATCTAAAAATTATTAGACCTGATTTGTTATAAAGGCTCAAAACTGTTGATTTTTATTATTGTCATCATCTTTCAATAATGTTAACATTAATATTACTGTCTTTGTTCTTTGTTAAGATTATTTCAGATATTCTTAGCACTGTGTGAATTTAATAATTAAATATGCACCCTCATGATAAAAATAAATTCTTGTTTCATTATCATATTATCTGAATTACAACTTGCTTTTCACACTTAATAACTACCATATTATGTTCCTTTTTTGTCAAATACCTCTAGAATTTTTAATAAAGAATTTTTGCTGCTTAGTTTATGCATTTTGAAATTGTTTTAATTTTGAGTTTATAATAAAATCTTTGTTCTGAAGCATTATTAATTATATTATGATTACAAGTTTTATCTTTGTATTGTGGTATAGCTGAGGTTAATTTTTTCTACTCCTGTATAGTATTCCATTCAAAAAAATATACAACAGCCTAATCATCTATTTTTGATTCATACATACTTTAGAGTTTCATATTTTAGCAGTTACTAAAAGTTGTTTGAACACTTTTACTTTGCTTTAATCAACAGATAATCTAATTTGATTGCTTTATATTGTGAATGTTTTTTCATATGTGTATGTTTGATGCAATACGTATCTACTCATAATGAATGAATGAAGAAAGTAATGCACAGTTTGTTACTGACTTTCTGTATATACTAGGTCTTCTACTTTGTAATAGTTCAAGAATGACAACTTCAAAGAAATTTGAAGAATAAAACTTCCAATCCAGATCAGGGAGATAATATACAGATTCAACTATGGCTATGAAATAATTTCAGCTGTATTTTAAAAGCAAAGCATCAGTGCATTATTACATAGCATTGGTTACCCAGTGCAATTCCAAAGGAGACACACTTACTGCTACAAGCCCTGCCTGCAGCAGAGAGCGCAAAAGCTTCAGCTTCTCTTCATGTCCTGCAAGTGTAGATGATGACAAAACCTCTTCAGAGTCGTGCAGTAGAGGGTTCTTGCATATAGCGATTTAGCCTGTGCAGTTCATGTTACATCAAGGAAAGGAGGAGAAAAAGGACAACAGCCCGACCACGTAGGACCATTAGAAGAAGAATGCACGTTGCAACCCAGAGACTGAGGCTGGGGATTCCTAATTTTGAGACTAACCTGAGCTATTTGGCAACTCGAAGACATGTCATGCATATGGAACCATGTAACCTGTTGCTTTAGTGTCTTTTATTGAGCATACTATTTTGAGGATTAATCTATTTTGTGGTTCTATCAGTCCTATGGTTTGGTTGTTTTATATTATTGGATGTTATTTCATATAACGACCAAAAACGCTAATCTACATTTTATTTTAGAATAAATATATATTCAAAAAACCTTTCCAATTTTCATTTAGTTTTGTCTTGTTATGATTTGAATTGCTACCTAAAATTATGTGCTCAAATTTTAAGTCCTTATCAGATGTATTACTTTCAATGTCAAATATATTATTTTCAATTTCCAACTGTGCACATTTAGACCATTATACTTAGTTTTAATAAACAGAAATTTAACAAAAGAGCTACTTACTTAACCCTAACATATGTTCTAAAGATTTTTTCCCTCTGGTTTGTTTTGGAACCTTTCAGGTTTTACTTCTTTCATTCTGGTGTATGATTCTTTCTGAAAATTTGTGTATACTGTAAGAAAACATCCAAATGATCATAATTGCTTTTATTTTTCGCATACAGGTATGAAATTGGCCCAATATTTTCTGAGAGATTACTTTTGTCCACATTGAACTTCTCCAGGTAAATTGGTAGAATTCAATTGAATAGGTGTGAGGATCCTCAAGGAGTCATGTCTCAGATGTTTAGTTCTCAGCATAATGAAAAACTGTGCATATGCTTAAAACCTTAAGCTGTATTCCTGGTTATTTCCAAAGATCTTGCACATACATTAATGAATAAATTCAAAACTCAGAAAGTTTATACTTCTACACAAATTTTTACTTTCATTTCAAATTCTAATTCCAGTAAAAAACCTATATCTATGGGCTTCAAATTCACTCAAAGATTTGTAAATACTTAGTGATCTGTGATAGGCTAAAAAACATACACACTCCAAAGATACATGTATCTTAATTTTCAGAATTTATTCAAGCATTGCCTTATCTGATAAAAATCACTTTGTGCATGCAATTATGGTGAGGGACTTTAGAGAATTAAGTTGTACTAGATTGTATAAATGAACGAAAGGCAAATTTCTATCTGTTCCTAAGAGAGGGGTAGAATGACCCTTCTCAAAATCAACAAATAAAAAAAAAATACAGTGATGCTACAAGTCAAAGAATTCTGACAGGCTATGAATATGGGAAATCTTTGGAGCCTCCAGTGCCATCAAGAATTATGAGGTCAATTTAGAACAATTTAAGCTTCCAATTATATAGTAATTTGTGACAGTAGTAAAAGGAAACTAATAAGGAAGTCTTTGTTCCTCTCTGTCTATGTATGCAGTCTAGCCAAAGTGCCTAGCTTTGCCTAATCATTCTAGATAAGACAGGATTATGAAGCCTAACCCTGGCTTGCGCCCTCCTTATGTCCCCTTTCGATTTCTACCCAGTCTTGCTTTGTGCCCACCAGGACACAACTTCAGGTCATCTATGATTTTGTTCTTCCTGTCAGTTTAACATCAAAATTTAACATTTCTGATGGGATTTGGGGATCGTTCTCATTTCTTTGTTTCTGAATCAAGTCAGCCTCTTCTAGCAGCAAACCAGCTAGATAACAGCTTTTAACCCTGCCTTTACAATATTGCTTGCAAATTGAAATCAAAGGATAGCAAACATGAAAGACCTAAATGCCATAGAATTATACTCTTCTAAACTGTGGTTCCTATTTTTTTTATTGAATCAATATATACCTATGTGTTTGGAGTAATTTTGAGGGTTCAAATATTTGAATATAAAATATTTGTCCAGTTTTATCCTCATTTGAGTAGATAAACCAAGTGAAACTTTGAAATGTATATTGATAATTTCTAAAATGAAAAAAACATTTTCCCCCAGTGCTTCTATAATTTTCATTTTAAAAATACTAGACACTTTGATAGGAAAAATAAGAGAGGAATACTGTAGAAGCCATTATAGAAAATACATAATCTTTTTCCTTGTTACAGTTAATCTGACAACAGGTAGAATTATTAATGATGACAATTTCTTCCCTTTAAGCTAAAAATTGCTAGAATCACAGAACCACTTGCCGTATACTGAAGAGTCCCATAAAATAGATAATATTGACTCATATACACCCATAGATTCCCTGTATGTGACAACATATTAATATGTTTTTTTAATACCTTGTATTTATACTTTTCTGCTGGATGGTTAAGACCAAGTTAAACCAAGACCTATACAACTAAACATGTAACTTTTGCATCTGACAAGGTCAGCCAAATCCCCTCAGGATTTACCCTGGAGCTATGTACACAATCTTGTAGATATTTTGTCAGTGTCAGCCATCTGGATGTGTCACAGCCATTGCTTGACCAATTTGCTTTCACAGGTAATCTGTGAAAGCCTGAGAGAATATTTTCTCTCTAGGTGACTCTTCTTAGGCCCACTCTACAGTGTCAATCACTTTCCTCTGTGGCCCTATAATCTCCTTGAACAGAAAATTTGGGACACCACTGAATTACAGGATGTTACAGCACAGGTTCTCTTGTGTCCTGAGTCCTCACTGACCTTGAAGGGCTAGGGCCAAAATGTTAGCTATCCTTGTAGCCCTTCTTTTTCTACAATTTTTTGGTCTGCAAATTTAAGTTGTTAACCCTCCACACAAGAAGCTTAATGATTTTATTACTCAGATAAAATATTTAAGTAATTTACAAATCAGGAGGTAGTCCAAGTTTTGATATCTATACTTCTAAATAATACATTTTTAAAAATATCATGCTTCCTTTCTTTCAGTAATTTAAAATACATTTGGGTGAATGAACACTTGTTTTTACAACTCATCTATATAAATAAACTATATTTATACTTCTCTATGAAAGGCTGTAGAAGTAATATGTTCTGGCTCAATCTAATATTTCTGCACTTAATCTTAGCCCCAGGACCAAGAAGAGATCTATATGATATTTCTGAAAAATATTAATGGAAGCTTTAAGTTGAATTGGTAATTAGGTGAAATAGTTTTAGTGATAGATATATAATGGTTTTGATTCTGCAGACCACTGTAGAATTTTACAGATGTTATTCCCTTATCATAAACTATTTTTTTTTCTTTCTGGTAATAATTTCATGTCTTTCAAGAATGCAGGAGTAGAGTGCCATTGTAAGCTCTGGACTGTGCAATGTTTTCTGGAATCATTTGATTTCTAGAAGAGGGACAAAAGAGTGATAGCTTCTGAGTTTAGCTGTTGTGTTGGGAGACAGAAAATAAATTATATATATTCATTTTACTTTGCAATTTCTCTAAATGCTCCCATAGCAATGATTTATATGTTATATACCTTTTATTACATATAAATAGTTTAGAATCTGAAGTTCATCTTATGATCTAAGATATAATTTAGCTGCAGGCCTCAGTTCAGTATTTTCCAGTATGTTTATAAGTTGATGAATCCACTGCCTTTCAGTAGGGTTCTTATATTTGAAACCATCTTTTAGCACATTAACATCCCTCTTCAAGTTTGAGAGAAAAGGAGAGAATGACAGTGGGATAAAGGGGTGCAGTTTCATGAGCTGCCCACACTCCTCCCTCTCTTTCAATAACATTGTGATAAATTGTGATTAATCCCGAGACTGAAAATTTTTTGTGGTGTTCATTGCCTTAAATTGAACTGTGTACATTAAGGTTTCATTTGGACAGAATATTTTTTAAATAAAAAAGAGAACTTTATGAAAATTAAGTTATATCATGCAAAGATTTTAGTAGTTTAGTACATATGAGTTATCCTCTCATGTTTACTTAATTAATGTTGAACCTCTGTAAAGTTTACTTGAAAACTTTGTAAGTTTTCCACCAAGGCTAAATATGCACAATAAAATGAAGCATTTCCATAAGTTTCAAAACAATTAAATATGTATAAGCCATCATTTAAGGACATTTCCTGTGACATTTTGAGTTTGAAATAGCATTTCCTATAATTAGATAGTAGCAATTAAGGACAATTTAAAACTAACCTTAATTCAGAATGGTAATATCAGAGAAACAAAATCTTTTATTAACAAATAGCTTTTCTCTGACTCCAAACATTTTAGCGTTTTTGTATTTTCCACTTTAATTTTAGCATTTCATTTCCCAAGATAGTTGGGTAGCAGTAGATGATAAAGATAAGCCCCACAAAAGAGACCAAATGTGAAAGGACAAGGAAACTTTGCTTGTGAACTCATGACCAACTGCTGCCCTGACTTTGGGTCAGGGCTCACAAAATATCTGTTCCCTTTTGACTTTTCCTCCATATACACTTTTCAGGTTTCCACAGTGATCACATTATCTCATTTTCAGGAATTTTTCAAGAATGCCACAAAATTGCCACAAAGCCTATGTTTCTCAGACACTGTTCAACATCTGTCAGGGGGCATTGTGGTTCCCTGTTTACCCTGTTCCTTGAGTTGTTCTGCTCTTTGTTCCCATTTTATGACCCTGGTTTTTGCTGGGTGGGACTATGGCAGGCTATATGGTGGGGAGGGGAGTAGAGGTGTGTGAGGAAGTGCGTTTATCTATTGTTTTAGTGAACTAAAGTGACCATCTCTTAAATGTAGTTAAAAGGAAAGTGGGATCTCTTGTGTCCTATTAGTTGATTTTAATGAATTCCAAGAAAAAAGTATTACATTAAATTAATTGAAGTACATACTAAAATTTGAAAGTACATACTAAAATTTGCAAATGCAGATGTTATGCTTCAGGATTTGGATTTAGAGATCTGTAATTAAAGTCAGTGAATTTTACTGCTGTGTAAATTAGTTACTGAATGAAACCTAATATATGCTCAATAAATATATTGTAAGAAAGTATCACCTTCAATGATTTTTTTTTACTTGAAAATCTTATCATAAAGCTGAATGAACTTAGGATATGAGAAATTGAGTGTCATGCCTAGATTTCATGATTTGTAGTAGCTACAATAGCCAGTTTCTTTGTTCTATATTTCTAAAAGAATTGTTTAATTAATAATTTCTAAGAATTTTTCTTTCTAAAAACGTGTCCCACTATGTAGCTCAGCTGGTCTTGAACTCACTATGTAGCCAAGGCTAGCCTGAAACTCACAGAGATCATCTTTTCTCAGCTACCAAGTGCTGGTATTACACACACTAAGAATTATTAATGTGTCAAAAATCACATGCTACATAAATCTTTGTAGAAATAGTCCTAAAATTTTCAACAATGGACTATACAAAATATAACATTAC
>NW_004524718.1:822329-834253 GCF_000260255.1 Octodon degus
TTTTGTCAGCAAAGTACATAAACATGGGTTTATCTGACCCCTATTTATTCTTTAGAATATTTGTTTTGATGAATTCTTGATTTTTTAACCATATGAGCTTTATTATATTAAACAATGTGTACGTAAAAGAAAAAAATCACAAAAACCATGTATTTAATTTTTGATAATTATTGAGTTTGCAAAAACATCAAAATCTTCAACATTGATTGTTTTTGTTGTAGTAAATATGACAATGAACAATACAAATAAATTCTTGGATGAGCTATAACAAAAATGCAAATGCAACTTTGCAAAATAAGTCTTCACTTCAATTATCAAACTGGAGGCAGCCTGCACACATGACTACTGCATGTACCACCTTCATGCATCACTTATACTTACAGCACATGTTTTTTGTTGGCCTTGTTGCAGGCCATATCTGACATCTAAGTTGCCTTCTTATTTCCCAAGAGGCTCTTTTTCTTATTATTATGTGCAGTATGTAGTTAATAGGAACATTAAATATCTATTTATTCAGTTATTTATTTTTCGAGACACAGTCTTGTTAAACAGTTTGGGTTGGATTTGTGCTTACTTTGTAGCTCCCAGCCTGATCGCAAACTCATAGTGAGCCTCCTGTCGCAATGTCCCAAGTGCTGGTATCACAGGCATGTACCACTATGCTCAGTTCTGGTATGTGGCATGGCAAGCCAAGGTTTCTGGGTGGTACTGCATGTGGGTCTGGGGATTGAACTCAGACCTTGTCCTTGTTAGGTAGGTGCTTATGCCTCTGAGCCATCTCCTCAGCCCAGGAACATTAAATAAATATCAATAAAGTATAAAATTCATAATTTCATTGTGCATTTTGAATAAGCAACAACCATTTCATATTATCTGTGTACTTGCTTACAAATCCTAAAAGATAACATCAAAAATAAATTCCTATATGGACTACAATGAAAACGCCAAAGCATATCACTTCAGCAACCAGAAATAAGCTTTTTTTATTAAGGTACTCCTTAAGGTGCTCTTCAAACATGACAATTACATGTTCCATGTTCCACACACCTTGCTTACCCTGGTAGCACAAGTGCTTAGCTTTCCTCTCCTACATGACAGTCTTGCCACCTCTCCTCATCTTCTTTCCTTAGAAGCTTTCTGGGGCCGGGGAGATGGCTCAGTAGAATAAGTGCTTCCCTGGCAAGCGCAAGGGTCTGAGTTCAATCCCCGGTTCTGCAAAAAAACAAACAAACAAACAAACAAAAAGCTTTCTGTTATACTTAGCAAGGAAATAAGATATCAATAAAATAAAATATCCAGTGCACAAAGAGTACTTAGAATAGACATCAATATTTTCACATCAGCTGTTTGCTTGCTTAATAACACTTAAAGAGAACATCAAAAACAAAAACCTATGTGAAGAACAATGTAAACACAAACAGAAGTCCACCACAGAAATAAGCTTTGCTTAAATTGCCACATCTGATGCAGGCTTCTCAAAACAACTGAAGTTTCCACGCACAAATATCACTTATGCACAAGGCATGTATGTTTAGTTTTCCTGCACTTTGTTGCACAATATAGTTGACATCTTTTTTAGTTTTTATTGGCCTGGTAGGGCTTTGTGATGTTGCACCTGCCTGCACGTCTGTCATCTCACCAGTGTACTCTACAACACTTTTGCGTACTCCATTGAGAAGAAACAGTTTGATTCTTCTACTCTGATATTCTCTTATGAGACACAGTTCCAATCTTTTGGGAAAAATGTCTCTGTGGTATCTTTTACTTTTTATTTTATTTGTAAACCATCAAACTAAGCCACATATGTTTAAATTGAGTAAAACAGAGACATCAGCCAATCTTTTGTGTTTTAAGTGGCATCAGAGTTTCTGTATAATTCATCAGCAACATTAATTTCATATTCAGTTTTGTTGTAGAAAGTTTCCAACTCAGGCTTCCAATTTGTTGAGGTTTCCCTATCA
Organism: Octodon degus; assembly: GCF_000260255.1. NCBI lineage: Eukaryota > Metazoa > Chordata > Mammalia > Rodentia > Octodontidae > Octodon > Octodon degus. The sequence goes on from NW_004524718.1 coordinate 824,291, forward strand.
ATATTTCCACTGTGGTGAAATCTTGACATCAACAGTACCATTTTATTTTCCTTTGCCATATGTGCGGCCAAATATATCTTTCTGAAATCCAAATTTTGTACTATACAATTCTCTGTTTTAAAATTGCAACATTTAGTTTGGAATTTTTGCGTTGTTCCTGTGTACAGTTCCTGCACTGGTCAACTTGTGTTCTGCAACAAATGTAGTATTAATTAGAAGCTGATAGACAAATTGCCAAAGATCAGATTCTGATTAGTTTGAGAGATAGTAGCAACAGTTCCATTCACAATATCATTTTTTTTATTGCTATGTGAACAAGGACCTGATCACTGAGTTCCAGGATAAATTTCTACATTGGAAGCATAATGTCTTTGGATCTCTAAGGGTGTGTATTTTATGTCATATTTTGATCCACTGTTTTAGTAAGTCATTTACATTTTTCCATCACAGTGGGAAATCCCTGCTAAGTACAGCAGACCTATGAATACTTTAAGTTTAGCTAGTAGTATATAATAAATACATTTTTTGGATATGCAAATTGATGTATGCAGAGCAGTTTACCAACATTTTATCCTTTGTGCATTTCACAACATCCTAGAGCATTTTGTCTCTTCCAGTGTCCAACATTGAGTGGTAGTGCTAGATTTCTGTCCAATACCTTTCACCTTTGCCAAGACTCTTAGAAAATTTTTGGATCTAGCTTTAAATTAGATCATATGATTGTGTACCCATCACCCAACATTTCAACTAGTGAAATGTGAACTCATATTGCTCTTGTCATCTGAATCAAGGATCTCTGCATTATCTCTGTGCACATGCCAGCCCATCTTCACTCCATTTCAGTGTCATGGCAACTTTGACTCACAGGTCCAAAGTCAAAGCCAATATCCTCCCATGCATCATCTGCGCACATCACCCTTCTGCTATGAAAGCATATATTCGAACATAATGGATTATATTCATCTTCTACACATGAGTAATCTGATGATTCATATTTTGTTTTAAAATAATATTTATTTTTTAAACTTAATATGTGCATTGCAGAAAACAAAAACACAAGAAGCACAAAACAATGTCATTCAAAGACATCACTCCCTTAACTAGTTGTACTCTTCTAGGTCCCGTTGTATACATACATGATGTGCCACATTATGTGACTGAGTTTTTCTAGTGTGAATTATGCTTTTCTACACATCATGAATATTCAAAAACTGAAAATCCCAAAGTATAAGAGTATTTTTGATTAGGAAGAACACAGGACACCAATTCAATCTGCAGAAAAATGTATCCTGCCTTTCTAGGGAACAAATTTCACTGAAGACAACAACAATAACATGCCTTTACATATAAGCATTGGCAAAGTGATAATTACAGCACTACCTTTCCTTTGATGCTCAATTTAAAATGAGGCATAAAGTTACAGAGTACAGTGAGCCATGTGTCCAAGAATTATCAGATCTCTATCATTAACACCGCATCAAGAAGGCACATTACCACTGAATTAGTAACATATTTCTGCAGTACAGCTAGCAGACATAATTGAATTCTTTTCACCAAAATAAAAATCTGGCCAAGTTGCACACAGCTCTCCTCGTGTGCTTACTCAATTTTGAGCTCTTTCAAAACTTTCAAATTTGTTTTTTCACACATCATTGGGCTACTTTTACCAGAAAAATCAAAAGAAAAAAAATTTTAACAAAATTTGAAGTGATGTGTGTCTATTGGAACCTTGGTGATGTTTCCGTAACATATATAAAACAAATATACTAGAAGCAAAATGTGGGTAAAAATTCTGCATGTCACTTGTGCACACATGCGTACACCTTGCAGTTTGTCAAATCAAGTGGGCAAATACATAGATTGCTTGCTGTATCTCTTGGGGAAAGGAGCTAAGATGCACAGCTGGTTGTTATAACACTAACATACACATTTACAGTAGTAAAGGAAGGGATGGGCCCACTGAACCCAGTTTATATATCTGGGGTTAATATTTGACTGTTTAGCATATACTTCAGACTGTTATTTTTGTTCCATTGATTATTTGTTGAGTTTTGTTGCTACAGAAAATATGATAATTTCTTAGAGAGTTTTATATGAAACAGATCCCTTTCTTATTTACACTATCTTCATGTGTGTGGCAATCATATTTTGTTGATTGAACATATGGACCAACACTTCAAATAATAAAATTTCAGTATTTTTTCCATTATTTAATACTGAAAGAATAGACATCTTTTATTTTCCTTCAAAAATGGCAGTGCTTACTGTGTCTTTATCTTTTATTTCTCTTCTGTTCCCTGGAAGCCACAATTAGTCCCTATGTCTAATCATTTTAGACATCTTATTTAAATGGGAGTCATTCGATATGTGTCCTGGGGACACTATTTTACTTGGAAAGTACTTCAGATTATCCATGCATTCAAAAATTGGAAGGATTTTCACATTTTAAAAATGAATAATGTTTTATTCATTGCATGATCAGTGGAATATTTTTAAAAATATATTTAGTACAGGGTCTACAGGGTCTCACTGCACAGATTGGAATCATAATGGTCCTTTCTGTTTTTAAGCCTCCCAAGTGCAGGGATTACAGGCATGTAACATCACGCCCAGTCTCAGTCCCCCTCCCCGTGCGTCCCGGGGGCAGGACTGGCACAGCACGCTGGAGATCGAAGATCGAACCCCTGTCCCTGCATCTGCTTAAGTAAGTGCTTTAATCCACTGAGCTATCTGGCCAGCAATGATCAGTGGAATATTTAAAATGCATATTTTCAGTATATATCATTAAGGATATAGCTAAATTTATGGTTGTTTTTACATTTTCTTTTCTATAATATTTCCCTTTTGTACTCTTAGGGAGTACTGCAATGTGGAAATTTCTTAATATTTAATTGATTTGTTTCATTCATAATCAATTAAATTATAATAGTACAAAGTAACATGTATACAAATTATGTGTTTCACAGAAGAGACAAATAGATGAACAAAATGTGTACCTTGACTGTAGGTAATATAGCGCACAGCATAGTGAAATATTTTTCTAATATTTGGCTCTATTATGGGAACTCTTACTGTGTGATTGTTCTCATGTAAAGCACAGATTTTATATCATTTAAAACATTTTAAACCTCAAAGTTCAAAAGGAGGAAGAACACACTAAGCCAAAAGCTTATAAATAGGATAAAATTATAAAGATCAGAGGAGAAATCAACACTTTGAACACTGAAAAATAACATAAAAACTCAATGAATTGAAGAGTTTGTTCTTTGAAATATTAAATAAGATCCACAAACCTTTATGCAATCTTATCCCACAAAAAGGGGGGGACTTAAATACATGCAATAAAAAATGAAAAGGGTGAAGCCATGACAGATCACACAGAAATCCGTAAGATCATCTGCACCTATTTAAAAAAAATGTGTTCTAGTAAGATAGAAAATGTAGAGGAAATGGATACATTCCTAAATACAAGATTTACCAAAGCAGAGTCACAAAGAGAAAAATCCTAAATAAAACAATATCTGTCAACAAAAATCAAAGATAGAATTAAAGCCTGCCAATAGAGAAAATCCCCATCTCTTACTGATTCATGGATAAATTCTACAGGCAATTTAGAGAAGACTTAGCATTAATACTTCTCAAACTATAATGAAATTAAAAGGGAAGCAGTACTCCCAAATTCATTCATGGAAGCAAGAAATATCCTGATACCAAAACCTGAGAAGGACCCAAATAAAAAGAAAACTAAAGGCTAATCTCCCTAATCAATATAGATGCAAAAATCCTTAATAAGATACAGGCAAACATAATGCAGCATAGCATAGAGAAAATTATACCCCAAGATCAACTGGGTTTCATACCAGGAATGCCAAGGTGGCTCAATATATGTAAATCAATAAATGTAATATGCCTTATTAATAAATCTAGATAAAAATCAAATGATTATCTCAAAAGATGCAGAAAAAAGCTTTTGATACTTTCCAGAACTCATGTATGATAAAAACTCCAGAAACTTGGATAGATTGTCTTTATCTCAATCTAATAAAATCCATGTATGACAAAGTGACAGCAAACATCATACTTAATGGAAAACAACCTGAAAGTGTTCATTCTAGCTCAGGAACAACACAAGGACATCTAGTCTCCACTCTTATTCAACATGGTTCCTGAAAATTTAGCCAGAGAAATTAGACAAGGGAAAGAAATAAAAAGAATGACACTAGGAAAGTCATAATTGAAATTATTATTTGCAGATGACATGATACTCAACACAGAAAATTCCAAAAACCTCCACTAAAAATACTGCTAGATTTAATAAGCAAATTCATTTTTTTTATTTTATGGAAGGGTCTACAGGGTGTTCAGGGTCTCACTACTAAATTGGCCTCCTAGTGACCTGCCTGTTTGTAGCCTCCCAAGAGCTGGCATTACAAGTGTGCACCAACACACCCAGTTTCAATTGAAATCTCACTTTGCCCTGGGACTGAATAATAAGCAGATTCAGTAGCACAGCTGAATACAAAGTCAACACTTAACAAAGCAAAAACAATAACTTTTCTATATCATAATAATAAATTCACTGAGAGAGAAATTAGGGAAAGAATACCTTTCACTATAGTGTAAACATAAATGAAATACCTAGGAATCAATCTAATAAAAGAGCTATTCATGGAAAACTGCATACTCTGAAGAGGAGATTGAATATCAGAAAATGAAAAGTTATCTCTTGCTCTTTGGTAGGAAGAAAAAACAGTGAAAATGACCATTCTTCCAAAACTGTTATCCAGACTTAATGCAATGTCAATCAAAATTTCGATAGTATATCTCACAAAATTAGACCAAACAATTGTAAAATCTATTTGGAACCAGAAGACACCAAGGATAGAAAGGAAATTCTGAACAACCATGGAAAGAAAGAGGGCAACACAATCCCTGCCTTGAAATTATACTATAAAACTATGGTAATAAAAACAGCATAGTACTTGAAAAAAATACCTGAAGATCAGTGGAACAGCCTAAAAAAAGCAGAACCTACTTCAGACATACTCAGATGCTTTGTATTTGACAAAAGGGCCAAATACTTACACTGCAAGGAAGATAGACTCTAAGAAACGGAGCTGTAAAAACTGGTCCTGCATATGTCAAAGATTAAAATGGGACCCATATCCTTTACTGTGCATTAAACTGAACTCAAAATAGATCATATATCTAAACATTAATACAGAAACTGGAGGATAGAAAAACTGTATAAATATACAAAATATCATGTATACAAAAATTGTTATAATAGACATACAATTAATTTTGCTCACTTCATTGGAAAGATAGGTTGGTAATATGGTTTTGACAGTTAAATGTCAACATCCCATATGGTAAATAATTTGAAGCCAATAATACACAATCCTTTAAGCATTGTTACTTACTATCATATTGTTTTGGATTTTTTTGTTCCATATTTTGTTTGCTTGTTGTTTATTGTTTCTTTTATTGTTTTTTTCTATCAAATAATAATTAAAAAAAGAAGCTTCACACATTATTATCATTTTTAGGAAAATATACCCATAATCATGATTATTTCCCTTTATGCCTACTCTTACACACGTCTCACTTATAATTTACAGTTAATTAAAACAGCTTCATACAATTGAAAAAAAAACTATCTCATGTTTGAAATTCAGTATAGGTGGAGGATAAGTGTTACTTTATATTACTTGAAGTCATTGCACTCTCAATTCTTTTGTATTATTACACTTGTTCTGCATAGTTACATCACTCATGCAGTCTGTCCCTGTTTATAACATGAATTTCTTTTTTTATCCCTCCTTTCTACCTCTCCCTTCCTTCATTTTTGCTCCCTTTTCCTTTTGCAAAAAAAAAAAAAAAAATCTGTCTCCTTGTTTCCTATTGTTTACCTTTAATTTGCTCTCTAACTTAGTTCTACTTCGAATTTCTCATGAGAAGTACTATTTAAGTGTACATAATGTGTCAGATATTTTTCATTTAATATTATGTTCTTAAGGTACATTCATTTTCTTACAAATGACTCAAATTTATGTTTTATTACAGCAGAGTAGCCCTCTATTACGCATACACACCACATTTTCCTTATCCTTCATCTGTTTATGTTGGTCAGCTATGTAGCTGTCCATGAGACCCTCTGGTCAGCTATAAAGTCCTGGATTCTGTAGTATTTTACTTACAGTTTTTAATTTTCTTAATTTACAAAATAATATCTTATGTCTGAATTAAGCTTTATAGATTATTCTTCAATTTTTTTTTTCTATTTTAGGGAAGGGTCTTCAGGGTGTTCAGGGTCTCACTACTAGATTGGACTTGTGGTGATTCTCCTTTTTATGGCGTCCCAACAGCTGGGATAAAAGGCATGTTCCATCGCGGTTAGTTTCAACTGACTTTACAGTGTGCCCTGGGATCAGGGCTGGCTTGACAGGCCACAGGATCGAACCCTGGGTATTTGGCTGGCCCTTGGGTTTGTCAATTTTGGAAGCCAGATTTTTTTTTAAGGAGTCCTTTGTGTGAAGGACAGTCTGCTATAATTTTTCCCATTTTTTTTTAAGTCTGTAGATGACTTTTTAAAAAATTATTAATTTTAGAGACCCAGTCCTAGCCCAGGACTGGTGAGTGTGTGGGAGAGCTTCCCGCTACCCTGAGCCAGTGGGACATACTACTGGTCCCAGCCCAGGCGCAGCATGGGTGAGACCCTTTTTCACTCCCTTGGGACACCACAAACCACTCTGCAGCACCTACCCCACCCCGCCAACTGAGTAAGAATTTCTGCCGCATTCAGGGAACCCCCAGACCCAGTCCTAGCACAGGTACAATGAGTGTGTGGAAGTGCTTCCAGCTACCCTGCACCAGAGAGACCTATTACTGGACCCAGCCTAGGCTCAGCATGGGTGAGACCCTCTTCCACCCCCTTGGGACACACCCCACCACTCCCACACCTCACACCTAATAGGAATTTCTGCCCAATTCCAGCATCTCCCAGAGCCAGTCCTAGTCCAAGCCCAATCTGTACCTGAACTTCAGTATCTGTTAAGGTTATAACTACAATGAAGAACTACAACAAGGGTCAGAAGACAGTGCTACACAAAATGACAAGAAGGAACAAAATGCAACCTCAGATCCCAACCTCACCCTTAAAAGGTGCAGAGGACACTAACACAGAACAAATTGGGAATCACACAGCTGAAAGCAATGAAACAACGGTTTCTGAAATAAAGAAACAGCTGCAGAAAGGAATAGAGGAACTCAGAATGGAAATAAAACAAGAAATCCCTGAATTAATAACATCTGCAGTAAAGAATCAAATGCAGAAACATATGGACAAAATCGAATGCCCACCCAGAACAAGTGCAGAGGACACTACCTAGGCTCAAAAGCATGAATTAATAGTGTCGATAGAAATAAGCAACAGCAGAAAGTTATAGAGGAACTCAGAGTGAAATTCTTTTCTTAAATTAAAAAAGAATTCTCAGAACTCACAGTATCTGAAGTAAAAAAGCAGCTACAGAAACATAGGGAGGAAACACAATCTGAAAAAAACACTGCAGTAAAAGAATTTATAAATGCTTCTAAAAAGACATTGATAAAAAAATAGAGGAGATTAGAAAAATGACAGACTCCTTGAATGAGCAATACAGGAAAGAAATAGATCGCATGAAGCAGAGTCAAAGAGATACAGAGGAAATGAAACTCTCAATCACAAGCTTGCAAAACTGTTCAAATGAATGTGAAGACAGAGTTTCAGATCTTGAAAATGCGGGTGTAGCTAGTGAAAAGGTAAGAAAGGATCTCTTAAAAACAACGAGGATGCAGGAAAGAATAATCCATCACCTGCAAGATGATGCAAAGATGAACAACGTGAGACTAATAGGCATCAATGAGAAAGAAGGAGTCAACACAAATGACATTAAAAAAATAGGGGCAGAAGCAATAGCAGAAAACTTCCCAAATATGAGGAAACAATCTGACATTCAGGTAACTGAAGCATACAGAATGCCAAGTAACCTCAAACAAATGAAAAACACAGTGAGATATGTAATAGTCAAGATTTCAGAAAATCAACACAAGAATAATCTACTGAAAGCCACTAGAGAAAAAAAGCAGATCACATTCAAAGGAAAACCCATCAGAATTTTGGCCAACTTCTCTTCACAAACCATGAAGGCAAACAAGAGCATGGAGCAGAGTACTTCAAGTCCTCTATGAAAACAAATTCCAGCCCAGACTACTATACCCTGCAAAACTCCCTTTCAAGTTTGATGGAGAAGTGAAATACTTTCATGACAAAGAACAGCTAAAGAATTTTGTGATGACAAAGCCAACCCTACACAGGCTACTGGAAAATGTTCTAGAGAGAGAGCAAAATGATCAGAGCTTCACGAATGAGATCAGAAACAACTACCTAATTAGGGCAAGCAAATAAACACAGGAGAAAAAGGAGTAAACTACAACAGGTAAATAACATGTCAATTGTAAGTCAATACATCTCAACTCTAACCATCAATGTAAATGGACTCAATTCACCAATTAAGACAAATAGACAGGCACAATGCATTAGGAAACAAAATCCAACAATGTGATGTATACAAGAAACACATTTAACTCATAAAGATATTTATAGGCTGAAAAATCAAAGGATGGAACACAATACTACATGCACAAGCCCCTCAGAAAAAAGCAGGGGTAGTAATCCTATTCTCAGAGTCTCAACTTCAAAGCAATGATGATCAAGTGAAATAAAGAAGGCCACTATATACTGGTTAGGGGAAATTTATACATGTGAACTCACACATTAGGAAAACAAATGGGAACAAATAACTACCTTAATGCTGCACCTTCAACAACTAGAAAAGGAAGAACAAACCAAACCCAGAGCCCAAAGACAGGAGGAAATCATAAGGATTAGAGAAGAAATTAATTCAATTGAGATGAAGAAAACAATTCAAAGAATTAAAAAAGCAACAAACTGGTTCTTTGAAAAATTAAATAAAATTGATAAGCGCCTAGCTAACCTCATCAAAAGGAGAAAAAAATTCAAATACAAGCAATAAGGAATGAAAAGGGTGTAATTACCACAGACTCAGTGGAAATTCAGAAGATTATCAATAGCTACTTTGAGAATCTTTACTCTCACAGAATATAAGACACAGAAGAAATGGACAGATTCTTAGAAAAGTATAAATTGCCACAACGGAATCAACAAAATATAAACACACTCAATAGCCCAATAACAGTCAATGAAATATGAGATGTAATTAAACACCTACTGGCAAAGAAAAGTCCAGGTCTCGATGGATTCACAGCTGAATTCTACAAGAAATTTACAGAAGATGTAGTCTCTATACTCCTCAAACTCTTCCAGGAAATTGAAAAGGAAGCAATCCTCCCAAAATCATTCGTGGAGGCAAGTATTAGACTGATACCAAAACGAAGGAAAGATGCAACTAAGAAAGAGAACTACAAACAAATCTTTCTCATGAACATAGATCCCAAAATCCTCAGTAAACTATTAGCAAATAGAATACAGCAAATCATGAAGATCATACACCATGACCAGGTAGGATTCATCCCAGGGATGCAAGGATGGTTCAATATTCGAAAATCTAAAAATGTAATACACTATATCAATAGAGCGAGAACTAAGAACCACATGATCATTTCCATTGATGCAGAAAAGGCTTTTGACAAAGTTCAACACTCATTTATGTTCAAAGTCCTACAGAAAATTGGAATAGATAACCTCTACTTCAATCTGGTAAAAGGTATTTATAAAAACCCAATGGTTAACATAATACTAAATGGGGAAAAACTGAAATGTTTTACTCTTAGAACTGGTACAAGACAAGGATGAACTCTCTCATCACTATTATTCAATATAGTTCTGGAATCATTAGCTATAGCTATTAGAAAAGAGAAAGAAATAAAAGGAATAAGAATAGG
>NW_004524718.1:835507-837782 GCF_000260255.1 Octodon degus
AGAAATCACCCAACAACAAATGTTGGAGAGGCTGTGGGGAAAAAGGAACCCTTCTCCACTGCTGGTGGGAATGTAGACTGGTGCAACCATTATGGACATCAGTGTGCAGACTGCTTAGAAAAGTTAGACTGGAAACCCCATTTAAACAAGCTATTCCTCTACTGGGAATTTCCAGGAGGATCAGAAAACATCATATCATAGGGATATATGTGTGCCTATGTATATAGCAGCACAATTTGCGATAGCCAAACATTGGAAACAACCAAGATGCCCATCACCTGAGGAACAGTTGAAAAAAATGTGGTATTTTTACACAATGAAATATTATTCAGCTATTAAGAATGATAAATTCGAAGCCTTTATATTGAAGTGGATGCCACTTGAATATATACTCATAAGTGAAATAAACCTGACACACATGTGTAAATATCAGATAGTTTCCCTAGTATAAGAACTCAAAAGAAGAAATACAAATAGAAATTTATAATACAAGTAAAAGGAAAGTAGGAACTCAAGGACTAACTAATTAAGAGAGGGAAAGGAAAAGAGGTAGGAAACATGAATAAGTAAGGCCATACAGTTATGTAGAAGATGAGCAAGGCAATGATCCTGAGAATCTTCAGAAGATTTTTAAATCTAGCAGTTAATTGGAAAGATTCTCATCCTGACTATCTGTGTATACTGATAATTGTGAAGTAAGCAACTGCACTGCAGATGGTATTTTGTAATAGTAGTTTCATGCTTGGTGTGCCTGTCAGTCTGGTGTTCTGAATATGGGCTGCTTGTCATGACATGACAGTTGCTACTATGATGTCTCTCAGGTAGAAGGTTGTTCAAAAAGAAGGGGGGTAGTGAATGAAAGCAAGAGACAGGAAAAGGAATATTGTGGGGCTTTCTTGCTTCAAGGCTGTACATGGTGACATTTTTGGACTTATGCTTAAACATAAGAAGTATATACTTCTATATGCCTATTTTTAAAATATATTCTAATTTGTAAATGTTTTTTATCATATTCTGTAGGGACTTAAAGTTCAGCATATCAATACTTGAGGAAAAATACCTGTTCCATATTATACCTAAGATATTTGCTATGCAGACAGATAGTGAGGTTAAGATGAACAGCCTAAGTTGTATGGTAATAACTATAAGCTTGTGTCCTGGATGGTTAACAACCTAAGTGTGCAGACCAAAATTAGAGAAAAAGGAGGGCAGCGAGGAAAGTCAACTTTTTGGCTCTGGCCTTCTAAGGTCAATGAAGTTCAGGACATATGAGAACTTGTACTGTAACGTCATGCAACTCAGTAGTGTCCCAAATTTTCCAATCAAGGAGATTATGCGGCCAAAGAGAAAAGTGATTGATGATGTAGACAGTGCCTAGGGAGAGTCACATGGAGAAAAAATATTCTCTCAGGCTTTCACAGAGAGCACGTTGGCCAAGCAATGGCCATGACTCATCCACATGGCTGACACTGACAAAGGTTCTATAATCTGAGGTACAGGATCTCAGGATAAATCCTGAGGGGATTTCACTGACCTTATCAGACCCAAAAGCTATAACTCTTGTTGCATAGGTCCTGCTTTACCTTGTTCTTAACCGTCCAGCAGAAAAGCATAAAAAAAATGTAAGAAGTAAAGACATGCTCTTATGTAGAACTGTAGGGGCCTCAGGTTAACAATTTCTGACATAGCCAGTCAAGCAGAAGACCCAATACTATTATGGGCTACTGGACACTTTTAGAATATTTTGCTGAGTTTATACACTTATAATATTCAAATAAGGGAACTTAACAAAAAAAGTGTATACAGATGAATGTCCATTTTGTATCTGTATTCAAAGTGGTTAGGATAGATATATAGTTACATTCTCTTAAGGGATAGAAGGATTTTTTCTAATGGTGTTTGTGAATAGGATATCATGTCTTCATCTTGTACAGCAATTAACCACTAGGAACAATGTATGCAATGTTTTAATTATTGAAACTGTCCTACCAATTTGATTTGAAACTGTCTCAATGTTTATCACTAAAATTTGGAAAAAATTAAAGAAAATAAAAAATTATTAATTTTAATGAGAAAGAAATACCAATGAGACAGTTTAAAAACAGGATAGTTGGATAGTTTCAATAATGAGTTCATTACATATTGTTGTCTTTGCAGTAGTTATTCAGAGTACAAAAACCAGACATGATTTCTTCTTTGAACAATATTAGTAAAAGTCTTTCTTGTCATTAAATTATAGAAAGTAGCTGTGTATCTATCCTAATATATATATATA
>NW_004524718.1:838121-839096 GCF_000260255.1 Octodon degus
AGATTAAAAGATGCAGACACATCTACAAAAACACTTAGCCTCCTTATCATTCACAAAGGAGCCAAACATGTTCACTGGAAGAAAGATAGCCTCTTTAATTAATGGTGCTTTGCACATGGAACAGGCTTAAAATAGAATCATGTCTATGGTGATGCACAAATCTACAGTCAAAATGGATCAAAGATTGAAATACTAAAACTGCAACACTAAGCCTTTAAAAAGACATAGTAGATAGAAAGATCTGTGAGGTATAGCAATGTTTTTATCTGGGATTGCATTGAATCTGTATAACAATCTTGGGAGTATGGCCATTTTCACAGTGTTGGTTCTTCCTATTCATTAGGAAGGAATATTTTCCTATTTTCTGAAATTATGTTTGATTTCTTTTTTCAGAATACTATAATTTTTACTGTATAAATCTTTTACTTGCTTTGTGAGATTGATTCCTAAGTTTTCATTTTGTATGGTTTTATTGTGAAAGGTTTGGTTTCCCTAACTTTTCTTTGTGTATATTTGTTGTTTATGTGTAGAAATGTTATTGATTTTTTAATATTGACTTTGTATCCCTCTATACTATTGAATTTGGATAGTATATCTACTAATCCCTTAGTGGAGTTTCAGTCTTTTGTAACATTAATTAAAGTCAGATTTTTGAAAAAGTTAAATGTGAAAATGATTAAAAATTTTGGTAAAAATACAATATATTTTCAAAATAAAAATTTTAAACTTTAATTTCTCCCTTTAATAAATAAATAGAAATTAACAGTACAACCATCCTTGCCATGGGTGGTAGTACCTGCCTATAATCCCAGCATTGAGGATACTGTGGCAGAAGGATCATTGCAATTTCAAGGTCAGCCAGGGCTTAAATGAGCTCAAGGTCAGCCTGAACTGCATATAAAACCCTGTCTCACAAAGACACATAAATGTACACACACACACATACACACACTCTAGTTAGTATATATATATATA
>NW_004524718.1:839495-843799 GCF_000260255.1 Octodon degus
AAAGAAAGAAAGAAAGAAAGAAAGAAAGAAAGAAAGAAAGAAAATACCTGAATTTATCTTTCTTTATTGCTGAATAATACTCCATTGCATAAATTCCCACATCTCTTTTATCCAGTCTTAACTGATGGATATTTGAGTTGTTTCTAAGATTTAGCAATGATAAATGATGCTGTTACAAATATGGGTGCACATATACCCCTTTAGGATGATGTTTTTAATTATTTTGGAAAAAATACCCAGAAGAGAAATAGCTGAGCAGAATGGGACCTTAAAGTTTTTTGAGGAATCTCCACATTGATTTCCACAGGGGTCGTACCTGACTAAACTCTCTCCAACAGTGGAGCAGGGTTCCTTTTTTCTCACACAGCCTCTCTAGCATTTGCATTTGGTTGATTTCTTTATGATTGCCGCTCTTCCTGAGGTGAAATGGAATCTCAGTTTTGTTTTAATTTGCATTTCTTAACAATAGACATTAATTGTATTTATGTTCTAAGTTTAAAAAACTTCAAAATATTCTTTGTTCTGCGTTCCAATAACCAAGGTCAACACACAAAGCACAAGTATCCCAAAGAAAGACAAAATAAAAATGTTTTAGCAAAGAAATAGATTTAGGGAAAGTGTCACTTTTGCATGGCACGTGTCCTTTTGTGCAGAGCAATCAGAGTCACTACTGTCTCCTATGAAAACAGCCTCAACAGCTTAAATCCAAACTATGGCATTGTACCCCATAAATAGGTCAACTTCTTATGTGTACATTAAAAATAAAGACATAGGAAAAATGATGATAATGTTATCTACTCTGTTGAGTTGTTATAAAGATGATGAATATAATGGAAAATGTCAGGTATATATTAGATTATTAAGTGACAGTACCTTTGTTATTTTGTTGTCATTGGAATTGCATTTAGGAGTTAGATCAAATTGCCTTTAAGTCTTATTTTCCAAATTTTGGAAAATCACTTCCCTATCCCAAATTTGCTATTTCTTCAAATTTCTATATTTTTTAATTTACTTTTGTCCACAGCTTTAGCTTTGGATTGGTTGGATTAGTTTGCCCTCTTGAGTGAGCAAATCAAGTAGCAGAAATTGTTCAAAGTGTTGCTGGGGTGTTCAGAAGTCAAAACCCCAGGCAATAATTGTTACCCAATATAGTAGAGGAAATATGTCACTTACAGTATTTTTTGTCTCTCTTGCCATCTATATTTATGTACTTGTTATACAGTGGTGCCTCAGTTGACAACTGCTTTTTGTTTGCAAGCAGAAAAATTTGGAACTTCTTTTGTTTTTGTGTGCAAACTTTGCACTGCGTGACAAACATGACTGTGGTCATCTTTCTCTCACAAACACGAATGTGAGCATCTTTTCCAAAATCACAGAACAGTTTAAAATGAAGGTACCACTGTCTATATATAGAGGAACTAGTATAAAGAACATAAAAACTTGGTACGATTAGTTAGTTTACAAGGTGATTTGGGTAAGGATTGGCAGTTAGGTTCCTGTATTGGTCTTTTTTTCAGAACTGTACTGAAATGCCAGAGGTAAATTTATTTATAAAGAAAATAGATTTATTTAGCTCACAGCTCTGGAGGTGAAAAGGCCTGATGCTGGCAATAGCAGGCCCTGGGTGAGGATCTTGTAGGAGACTGGCATTTGAGAGGAGGAAGTCACATAACCAAACAGGAAGCCAGAGAGTTACTGGGGTCGTGCAGTACCTGCTGAGGGCACACCCTAGGGACCTAGATTTTTCCACTGGGCTCCACTTCTTAAAGCTTTCACCATTTCCCAACATCATCACAGTGAGGACCATGTTTCCAGTGCATCAGTTTGGGGAACAGCACACTCAAACCACATCCAAGTCATAGCAGTCCCCAAAGCGCTCTTGTACATAGAGTGACATAAAATGAAGTACTGGATCTATTTAGTGAGATTAGTCACAGGTAGCTTTCCCATAGTGCATGGAAATACAGAATGGAAGCAGAATTATTATTGTTAGATCCCACTTAGAGGGGCATGATGGATTTTTAATTTTTTCCATGAAGTGTGATGAAGGTTTCTAGATGTTCCATTAGCTCAATGTTTATTTTGACTTCTTCATTAATTTCTTGGGGAACATGAAGATATTTTACTACCTTAACTTGGGTATTAGATTACTTTGTTTACATGTAGAATGGATCCAAGACTATTCCACCTATATCATGAAGTGATGCTCTTTGGGAATTAAGTGAGGAAGGCATGAATGTTTTCAAGTTCAGGAGACACTGCCATTCTGATTTGTGCACACTGGCTTATTTTCTACCAGAGAAGACTCATTCGTGAGTTTTGTGTTAAGGAAAAACTTTGAAAGCTCAACATAATGGCTACTTTTGCTGTTGTATGACTTTCACAGCAAAAGCAGAATCCCTTAAATCAGACACAGAAGGTTAAGTTTCGCCTGGTTCCTCTAATATGACAGACCCAGAACACAAATAATTAAAAAAATGAAAGATGCTAGGAAATAGGGAGGTAGATTCTGTAGATTGGGGGTGGGGTTCTAGAGAAGGAGGAATGGAGATGATGTGGGGTGAATGTGGTCAAGACGCAATATGTGTATGTACTGATTCCCCCAAATGAATGTGGTTATTATGTGTCCCAAACATAAATTAATAAAAAATTAAAACACACACACACACACACACAAAAGAAAACAGCCTCAAAAAAAAGCCTCTACAAGTAAAGTGCTTAAGTGATCATAAAAAGATGAATGAAAAAAAGTAATAAATTATTTGATAACTACTTCTCTAAGTAATTCATTCTCTGAAAATAAAACCTCTAAAAAAGTAAAAGAAAAACACTTTCTAGAGCATCTTAAATCCTTTACTGCTTTTTAAAGTACATTTTCCATTTTTTCGCTGTGAAATTAAAAATGGCCTCAGCCTATTCAAAATTGTTTAGGTTCCTTTATCTAGACTTAGTACTTATGTATGATTAAGCTGTTATTGTGGGTAAAGATTATTGCCTGTGCAACATTATTTAAAAGTTTTATACACAAAAAAGTGACATATTTCCCATTACATACATATTAATCAAATGAAATAGAAATCAATTCTAGCCACGGGTAGAAACACACACCTGTAATCTAAGCACTCTGGGAGGCTGAGCAAGGAGGATCATTGTGAGTTTCAGACCAGCTTGGGCTACAAAGTGAACTCAAGGGGCAGCCTGAATTGCATACTAAGATGTTGTCTCAGAAAAAGACAAAAAAATCAATTCTATATGTTTTATATTTGTACTTAATGTTGTATAATATATGTAGTTCTTCCTAAGCAGCAAATGAAATGAAGATGCCTGTTCACTGATTTTGACATCAAATTTTACATACTA
The DNA here is from genome assembly GCF_000260255.1 of Octodon degus. Lineage (NCBI taxonomy): Eukaryota > Metazoa > Chordata > Mammalia > Rodentia > Octodontidae > Octodon > Octodon degus. Next base: position 842,856 of record NW_004524718.1, read on the forward strand.
AATTTCAAAAGTGATAATCCTTACAAATTTAGTTATATGTGGAAATATTGGTCTTTTTAATCATCAATACAAATAACAAAATTTGTTTAAAATTTATGCGAGTTTTTTCTATTAATTTTATTGAGAAACTAATAGAAATGAGATAGTTACAAACAGGTTAGTGAGACAGTTTCAAAACAAGTTTCTAGGACAGTTTCAATAATTAATACATTGCATATTGATGTCTTCGTAGTGGTTATTCATAGTACAAGATGCAGACATGCTCTCTTGTTTAAACAATATCAGTGCAAATCTTTCTTCTCATTAAATTAAAGAAAGTAGCTGTGTATCTATCCTATTTGTACATACAGATACAAAGTGGTCCTTCATTTGTATATACATTTTTGCTTAGTTTTTTCAGAGATGGGTATTCCATTGTCATTTAAATATTATTTTCCTGATTTTACTTTATTTTTATTTTTTTCATAATTTTATTGAGGAACAAATAGCAATGAGACAGATTCAAATCAAATTGGTAGGACAGTTTCAATAATTAACACATACATTCTTAATTAACACATGCAAAATTAATTGCATACATTATTCAGAGTAGATAATTGCTGTACAAGATGCAGACAAGATATTCTACTTACAAACACCATTAGAACAAATCCCTCTATTCATTAAGAGAATGTAACTATATATGTAACCTAATCAATTTGAATACATAGATGCAAAATGGATATTCAACTGTATCCCCTTTATTTGTTAACTTCCGTTATTTGAATATTATAGGTGTGCAAACTCAGCAAAATATTCTAAAAGAGTCCAGTAGCCCATAATAGTATTGGGTCTTCTGCTTGACCTGGCTATGTCAGAAATTGTTAATAACCTGAGTCCCCCACAGCTCAATATAACAGCATAGCTTTACTTTTTTTTTTATTTATTTATTTGAGAGAGAGAGA
>NW_004524718.1:844690-851849 GCF_000260255.1 Octodon degus
TTCTTATGTTCACACGAGTCCAAAGAAAAACCATATGCAACCTTGTAGCAGGACAGTCCCACAATAGTCTATCTCCTGTCTCTTATGTTCATTCACCACCCCCTTATTATTGAAAAACCATCTACCCGAGAGACAGCATAGCACCAACTGGCATGTCATGACAAGCAGCCTGTATTCAGAACACCAGAATGACAAGCACTCCAAGCATGAAACTACTATTACAAAATATCATCTGCAGTGTGGTTGCTTAGTTCACAGGTATCAGTATATATAGTTAATCAGGGTGAGAATCTTTCCAATTAACTGTTAGATGCAAAAATCTTCTGGAGATTCTCAGGATCATTGCCTTGCCCATCTTCTACATATAACTGTATGGCTTGACATTGTCATGTTTCCTAATTCTTCTCCTTTCCTGCTCTTGATTAGTTCGTCCTCGAGGTCCTGCTTTCCTTTTACTTGTATTATACCATTCTATTTATATTTCATCTTTTGAGTTCTTTTACTGGGGAAACTATATGATATTTACACTTGTGTGTCTGGTTTATTTCACTTATGAGTATATGTTCAAGTAGCATCCACTTCAATATAAAGGTTTTGAGTTTATTATTCTTAATAGCTGAATAATACTCCATTGTGTAAAAATACTACATCTTTTGCAACCATTCCTCAGGTGATGTACATCTTGGTTGTTTCCAAGATTTGGCTATCACAAATTGTGCTGCTATAAACATAGGTACAAATATATCCTTATGATATGATGTTTTCAGATCCTCCGGGAAAATCCCAGTAGAGGAATAGCTGGTTTAAATGGGGTTTCCAGTCCAACTTTTCTAAGGAGTCTGCACACTGATGTCCATAATGATTGCACCAGTCTACACTCCCACCAGCAGTGGAGAAGGGTTTCTTTTTCCCCACAACCTCTCCAACATTTGTTGTTGGGTGATTTCTTTATGATAGCCATTCTTTCTGGGGTGAGATGTTATCTCAATGTTTTTTTAATTTTCATTTCATGTATGGCTAGTGATGTGGAGCATTTTTTAATATACTTATTCGCTTCTTTAATTTCATCCTCAGAGAAGCATGTGTTCATCTCCAATGCCCATTTCACGATTGGATCTTTAATTTTGGGGCCCTAATGTTTTTTAGTACTTTATAAATTCTAAAGAGCAGACCTTTGTCTGAGTACTTATTTGTCATGATTTTTTCCAAATTTGTGGGTTACCTTTTCACTTTGTTTGTAATTTCTTTTGACGTGAAAAAAACTTCTCAGTTAGAGCAGGTCCCAGTTGTTAGTTCTTTCAACTGTTTCCTCCATGATTTTATTTGTGTTCATGAAGTCTTTGCCTACCCCTATATCTTCAAGAGTTCCTCCTACTTTCTCTTCCAGGAGATTTAGTGTCTCTGCTTTAATGTTTAGATCTTTAATCCATTTTAACATTAGTTTAGTGCATGGTGATAGACCTGGGTCAAGTTTGAGTTTTCTGCATGTAGAGAGCCAGTTTTTCCAGCACCATTTGTTAAAGGGGCTATCTTTCTTCCAGTGAGTATGTTTGGCCCCTTTGTCAAAGATAAGGTAGCTGAGTGTGTTTGTAGGGGCTTCAGTGTCTTCTAATTTATTCCACTGATCCTCAGGTCTATTTTGTTGCCAGTACCATGCTGATTTTATCACAGTAGCCTTGTAGTATAATTTCAAGTCAGGAATGGTATTGCCTCCTGACTTGTTTAATTGCCCAAGATTGCCTTTATATTCTAGATCTTTTCTGGTTCCAAATAAATTTTAGGATTTATTTCTCTAATTCTGTGAGATATGTTGGTAGTAGTCTGATGGGCATTGCATTAAATCAGTACAGCAATTTTGAGAGTATGGCCATCTTCACAATGTTGGTTCTTCCTATCCAGGAGCATGGGAATATCTTTCCATTTTCTGAAATCCTCTACAATCTTTTATCAGAGTACTGTACTTTTCCTTGAAAAGATCTTTGACTTCTTTAGTTAGATTAATTCTAAGGTATTTCATTTTCCTCGGTGCTATTGTAAAAAGTATTGTTTCTTTAATTTCCCTTTCAGTGTGTTTGTTTTTGTGTAGAGTAATGCTATTGATTTTTGGGTGTTGACTTTATAACCTGATATGCTACGGAATTAATGTATTAATTCTAGTAGCTTCTTGTTGGAGATTTTTGGATCTTCCAAGTAAAGTATCATGTCATCTGCAAATAAAGATAATTTAAATTCTTCTTTACCTATTCTTATTCCTTTCCCTTGTCTAATGGCTATAGCTAGTGATTCCAGAACTATATTGAATAGTAGGGATGAGAGAAGACATCCTTGTCTTTTACCATATCTAGGAGTAAAATTTTCAGTTTTCCCCCATTTAGGATTATGTTATCCATTGGGTTTTCACAAATGGCTCTTACCAGATTGAAGTAGAGGCCATCTATTCCAATTTTCTGTAGGACTTTGAACACGAATGAGTGTTGGACTTTGTCAAAGACTTATCTGCATCAATGGAGATGATCATGTGGTTTTTAGTTTTTGCTCTATTTCTATAGTGTATTACATTTATAGATTTTTTAATATTGAACCATCCTTGCATCCCTGGGATGAATCCTATCTGATCTTCTTGATGAGTTGCTTTATTCTATTTACTAGGAGTTTATTGATGATTTTGGCCTCTATGTTCATGAGGGATATCGGCCTGTAGTTCTCTTTCTTAGTTGCATTTTTCCCGGATTTTGTTATTAGTCTAATACTTACCTCCAGGAATGATTTTGGGAGGATTGCTTCTTTTTCAATTTCATGGAAGAGTTTGAGGAGTATAGGGACTACATCTGTATATTTCTTGTAGAATTCAGCTGTAAATCCGTCTGGACCTGGACTGTTCTTTGTGGGTAGGTTTTTAATTACATCTCATATTTCATTGGCTGTTATTGGGTTATTAAGAGTGGTTATATCTTGTTGATTCAGTTGTGGCAATTTGTACCTTTCTAGGATTTTGTCCATATCTTCTGTGTATTCTATTCTGTGAGAATAAAGATTCTCAAAGTAGCTTGTGATCATCTTCTGAATTTCCACTGAGTCTGTGGTAATTACACCCTTTTCATTCCTTATTGCTTGTATTTGAATTTTTTCTTTCCCTTTTTGATGAGGTTAGCTAGGGGCTTATCGATTTTATGTAATTTTTCAAAGAACCAGCTTTTTGCTTTCTTAATTCTTTGAATTGTATTCTTTGTCTCAATAAAATTATTTTCTGCTCTAATCTTTATGATTTCTTCCTGTCGTTGGGCTCTGGGTTTGGTTTGCTCTTCCTTTTCTAGTTGTTGATGGGGCAGCATTAGGGTATTTATTTTTTCTCGTATTGTTTTCCTAATGTGTGAGTTCACAGCTATGAATTTCCCTCTGAGAACTGCTTTCATCGTATCTCATGAATTCCAATAAGTTGTGCTTGAATTTTCATTGAATTGTAGATATTTTTGAATTTCTTGTTTCATTTCATCTGTGACCCATTGGTTGCTGAATAGGCTGTCATTTAGTTTCCATGTATTTAAGGTTTTTTTGTGGGTTTTTTTTTTGTCATTTATTTCCAGTTTCATTGCACTGTGGTCAGATAACGTGCATAGGATAATTTCTGTTTTCTTACACATACTTAAGCATGATCTTTGGACCGGTATGTGGTGTATTTTATAAAATGACCCATGTTCAGCTGAGAAAAGTGTGTATTCAGCTGTGTTTGGGTGGAACACTCTGTATATGTCCACCAAGTCCATTTTGTTTCAATCTCTGGTTCAGTTCTCTCATTTCTTTGCTAAGTTTTGTCTGGTAGGCCTATCTATTGGGGATAAGGAGGTGTTATGGTCTCCTGTTAAAATTGGGGTGTTGGATATTAGATTTTTCATGTCCATTAAGATTTGCTTTATATAGTTGGGTGCTCCCGTGTTTGGTGCATACATATTTTTGAGTGTTACCACTCCCTCTTGAATTTTTCCCTTAACCAGTATATTGTGACCTTCTTTATTTTGCTTGATCATCATTGGTTTGAATTTGAGACTCTCTGAGAATAGGATTGCTACCTCTGCTTTTTTCTGAGGTCCTGGGGCATGTAGTATTGTGTTCCATCCTTTGACTTTCAACCTATGAATGTCTTTATGAGTTATATGTGTTTCTTGTATACAGCATATTGTTGGATTTTGTTTCCATAATCCACTGTGCCAGTATATTTCTCTTAATTGGTGAATTGAGTCCAGTTTTATTGATGGTTAGAATTGCGATGTATTGGCTTACGATTGACATGTTATTTACCTGTTTTCATTTACTCTTTTTCTCCTGTGTTTAATTGCTTGCCCTAGTTAGTTGGTTGCTTCTGATCTCATTCGTGGAGCTCTAATCATTTGGTCCCTCTCTAGAACATCTTTCCGTAGCATGTGTAGGCTTGGCTTTGTCATCATGACATTCTTTAGTTGTTCTTTTTAATGAAAGTATTTCACTTCTCCATCAAACTCGAAAAAGAGTTTTTCAGGGTATAGTTGTCTGGACTGGAATTTGTTTTCATAGAGGACTTTAAATACTCTGCTCTGTGCTCTTCTTACTTTCATGGTTTGTTAAAAAGAAGTCAGCCATAATTCTGATGGGTTTTTCTTTAAATGTGTTCTACCTCTTTTCTCTAGCATCTTTCATATATTATTCTTGTGCTGAATTTCTGGGATCTTGACTGTTATATGTCTCGCTGTGTTTTTCATTGGTTTGAGGTTACTTGGTGTTCTGTATGCTTCGGTTACCTGAATGTCAGATTGTTTCCTCATATTTGGGAAGTTTCCTGCTATTATTTTTGCCCATATTTCTTAATTTTATTGTATTGACTCTTTCTTTCTCATTGATGCCTATGAATCTCACATTATTCATCTTTTCATCATCTTGCAGATGATGGATTATTGTTTCCTGCATCCTTTTTGTTTTTAAGAGATCCTTTCTTAACTTTTCACTAACTGCACCAGCATCTTCAAGATCTGAATCTGTCTCCACATTCACTTAAACGGTTTTGCAAGCTTGTGATTGAGATTTTAATTTCCTCTATATCTCTTTGACTCTGCTTCATGCGATCTATTTCTTTCCTGTATTGTTCATTCAAGGAATCTGTCCTTTTTCTAATCTCCTCTATTTTTTTATCAATGTCTTCTTTAGAAACAGTTATAAATTCTTTTACTGCAATGTTTTTTTGAGATTGGGTTTCCTCCCTTAGTTTTTGTAGTTGAATCTTTACTTCAGATGCTATGAGTTCTGGGAATTCTTCTTTTATTTCAGAAAAGAATTCTACTCTGCGTTCCTCTATAACTTTCTGCTGTTGCTTATTTACTATTGATGCTACTAATTCGTACATTTGAGCTGAGCTAGTAGAAAAGATTTCCACTCTGATATCCTCTATGACTTTCTGCTGTTGCTTATTTACTGTAAACACTATTAATTCATACATTTGAGCTGAGCTAGTGTCCTCTGCACTTGTTCTGGGTAGGCATTGGATTTCCTCCATATGTTTCTTCATTTGATTCTTTACTGCATATGTTATTACTTCAGGGATTTCTTTTTTTATTTCCAATCTGAGTTCCTCTATACCTTTCTGCAGCTCTTTCTTTATTTCAGAAACTGTTGGTTCATTAATTTCAGCTGTGTGATTCCCAACTTCTTCTGTGTTAGTGTCCTCTGCACTTGTTATTAGTGGGCTTGGGTTCTGAGATTGCATTTTGTTCCTTATCACAATTTTGTGTAGCACTGTCTTCTGACCTTTGTTGTAGATCTTTGTTGCAGTTATAAACTTATCACCTACTGAAGTTCAGGTGCAGATCTACAAAGTTTGGATTTATCCCGCTGTTCCTGGCTTGGGTCTGGATGCTGTGCTCAGCTCTTTTCTGTTGTTGCCCTTGGGTGTGTACCTGTTGTGCCCCTCTGGCAATATGTTCTTCTCCTGTACTAGCTGGGTGGTTCTGTCCTCTACACTCTCTGCAGGGATTGCAGCTGCAAGGTTTCACCCCAGGCCTGTATGCCAGGCCTGAGCTGAGTCTGGAGGGGACAAGATGGAGTAGCGGGGAGGGACAGCTCTCCCACACACTCACTGGCCCTGGGCTAGGATTGGATCTGGAGGTTCCCGTAATGTGACAGAAATTCCAACTTATTGGGCGGGGTGGGGATGGGGTACTACAGAGTCATGGGGGTCGTCCCAAGGGGGTGGAACAGGGTCTCACCCACGCTGTACCTGGGCTGCAACCAGTAGGTCCCACCGGCGCAGGGTAGCTGGAATCTCTCCCACACACTCACTGGACCTGGGCTAGGACTGGGTCTCTGTCATTTAAATATTTCTGCATGAATTCAGAAAAATAATCCAATATAGTCCAGTAGTCCATAATAATAGTGGGTTATCTGTAGAACTGGCAGTGTCAGAAGTTGTTGATTTGAGCCTTTTACAGCTCAGCATATTAATCTGGCTTTACTTTTTATACCTCGTTTTTACACTTTTCTGCTAGATGGTTTTGTTTTAACAATGTAATTACACAAAGGTTTATCCCATGCTTTTGAATATAGCCAAATTAAAACAATTTTCAAGGGGTCAGGGAGATGGCTTAATAGAATAAGTGCTTCCTTGGCAAGTGCAAAGGCCTGAGTTCAATCACCAGTTCCATCAAAAATGAAAAAATAAATACAAAATAATAAAAAAAAACAATTTTCACACAAAAGTGACACAGAATTTACCATTTGTTGTGGTTTATTTTGCATGACATCTTAGGTGTGATGCTCACATGTTCAATGAAATGTCAGTGAAAATGTTTTTGTAAAGTCTTTAATGCTTAAATCAACACATTTAGAATAAATCTCAGCACCTGCCATACTGTACCTGTGCCTTATTTCTATCATTAAATGGAAGACTTCAGAGAAAACAACTCAATTCTCATGAGGAAGAAGGAATTTATGTCAATATTGCCTTTCAGTTGGAATCTAACACCTCTCTTTTTTCTTGGGGTCTCAATACTGCAGTTGTGGACTTCAGATTTTAAACTCATCACAATACCATGAGCCAGTTCCTTAAAATCTGTTTGTCTATAGAATCTTAACCAATCTCTCTGTCTGTCTCTCTGTCTCTTTGTCTCTCTCTGTCTCTGTCTCTGTCTCTGTCTCT
>NW_004524718.1:851949-862317 GCF_000260255.1 Octodon degus
TCTCTCTCTCTCTCTCTCTCTCTCTCTGTCTCTCTCTCTCTCTCTCTCTCTCTCTCTCTCTCTCTCTCTCTCTCTTCAAATTTGGAAAACATGCTTTCCTTGGGGCTATAGTGCAAACAGCAATTTCACTACTTGCTGCACTTACTATCAATTTCAGTTCTATTAGAGTTGAATCAAGCCAAATCAGTAAGGAAATTAATGCTAAATTTAGTAAACTTAGTGGATGCTTTGGGATGGAAACTACTATGCTACAATTACATATAGGGAAAATACATAGTGAAGTTTCAAATATAAAATCAGCAATCATTTAGTCTGGCTATGAAATAGAATAATGTAAATGAGTACAGATAATGGAAGATTAACTTTCCTTCTGGAAAATATGAAATGTATAATAGTATGTTAAAGCAAAGACAGAATATATATGTTATGCCTTTTACCCCAGTTGTCCACTTATTAGTATCTCTTCATAGAAATAAACTCATACAGATTTTTACTTCAGTGTAAAAAGTAAATAGTTTCATACATAACTGCTATTCATTCTCAAAATCACTAAACTTATTGTTAATAAAATACTAGAAATTTACATAGTCCTTTTTTTAGGTGGCAAAGCCAGGCTTTACTTTGGAAAAAAACAATTGAATTGGGTTTTGGTGAAGGGCACGGGAAAGAAGGGGTACCCCAGGCAGTAATGTTCCTCCAAGGGTGGGCTGAGGGCTAAGCTGAGCCTCAAGTGGGTCTCTTGTTCCCAATGCTCCCTTGTACAGCTGTCTCCCCACAGGCTCTGGGGCAGCCTTGGGAGAGGTGTGGGCTGGGAGAGGCTGCTGTGGCCCACTCACTTGGGCAGGACAACAGAGGTTTCAGACACCAGCTTCCCATCACAAGTCTCAATCTTCTTCACAACCACAGCAGACTTGGTGCCGGTGAAGCCACGGCTTTGGAGGCTCCCAAAGTCAGGGCTTGTGAGGCCCCCATACGCTGAGCTCACCATTCCTGAATAGCCACTGGTGGCCTTCATGTGGATGCTCAAGTTCTGCATCCAGCAGCTCTTGGTAGGTGGCGATCTCGATGTCCAGGGCCAGCTTGACATTCATGAGCTCCTGGTACTCGTGCAGCTGTCAGGATGCCCTGCTAGGACTTCTGCAGGGCGGCCTCCAGCTGGGCCAGCTTGGTGTTGGCATCCTTAATGTCCATCTCCCCATGCTGCTCGGCATCAGCAGTGGCAGCCTCCAGGGATGCTCTCTGGTCTTTGTGGGCCTCAATCTCCACCTGCAGACAGCTGATGCTGCAGTTCATCTCAGAGATCTCGGACTTCGTGCGATGGAGGTCATCCCTGTGCTTCCCAGCCAGAGACTGCAGCTCCTCATACTTGATCTGGTACATGCCCTCAGCCTTGGCCCGGCTGCAGTTGGCGATCTCCTCATACTGGGCCTTGACCTCAGTGATGACACAGTCCAGGTCCAGGAAGCAGCTGTTGTCCATGGACAGCACCACAGACATCTAAGATCTGAGGCTGCAGCTCATGTATCTTCTCTCCTTGTAGTACAAGATCTAGTTGTTCTAAAAATTGATTTATACCATATTTTTTTACCATTCTAGATTTTAAAATGTAAGCATACAGTGCTTTATATTTAATTTTAATGGAAAATAACTTGCATTTATTTTCACACTTGCATAGTAAAAAATAGTATAGTAAAGTAAAATGATTTACATGGCAAAAATTTGTAGAAGGAAGGTGTTGTGGAGGAAGTGAGAGTAGGAGAAACAATAGAAAATACAGACTATCAGTGCCAGGAGAAGAAAGCTGTGGGCCTAAGGACAGGAAATTGGTGCCACATTTAGGTAAGAGGAAAGTAAGTGTTTCTGCTGACTGTTGGGAAAGAATTTATATAGTTGAAATTTAAAGTGATTGGAAACTTTTGGAATTGTTGCAAAAATGAGAAAGAAAGCTGGTGGAGGAAATGCCAGGTTGTCTTCCAATATTGAGGGCAAGTGTCAGGTTGAAGTTTTAAGTTTTACGGTGGCTACAATCACAAGGGTGGATGATTTACTGAGGCTTTATTGGAAGCCTCTGACTGAGACAGAGAATACATTTGTATTTTCCCAAGACATGAACTTTTCCAGAAGAACTCAAAAAATAGTAGGACAAAGGGGTTACATTGTAAATCTATTGGTGTATTGGCTCATTTTCCGAGTGGTTTATCTTTATTGCTTAGGGTTTTTTTTTTCTGAAGTAACCTTATAACTTTTTTTAAATTTAAAGATTAAAAAATAAATAAAATAAAATGATACAAAATTTCAAAACATGTTAGGAAATTAACAATAGTTATAGTATTGTGTATTTTTATCTTCAAAATAGTTGCTCAGATTACCAGACATAGGAATGCTAAATTAATCAAACAATATAAGTACTAACTGTTCCTTTCAATGAACTAATAGAAATTAGTTTAAAATTATCTCAGCTATCTTGTATGTGTGTGTGTTTGTGTGTGTGTGTGTGTGTGTGTGTGTGTCTGTCTGTCTGTCTGTCTGTCTGTCTGTATTTTTTTCCCTTCCTTCTTTCTCTTTTCCCTTATTCCAGCTGTCCATTCCTTTTGAGCACTTTCTTTCAATTTCACATTATCTATTGTATGTTTTGGATCTCATTTACAATTTCACATTCTTACACTAAGGAGACAATATGATGTTTACACATGAAAGGCTAATTTATTTGTCATGAGTATGGTCTCTAGTTATATCCATGTACCTATAACTCCTCCTCCTCCTCCTCCTCCTCCTCCTCCTCTTCCTCTTCCTCTTCCTTTCCTCTTCTTCTTCTTCTTTTGCAGAAGCAGGAATTGAACTCAGGCCCTTGCACTTGCCAGGGGAGCGTTTATTCTACTGAGCCATCTCCCCAGCCCACAGTTTCTTTCTTTATAGCTGAGTAGAACTTCATTGTATAAAAATAAAATAACTTTTTATCCATTCCTCAGTTGATAGGCATCAAGTTGGTTCAAAATTTAGCTATGACAAATTGTGCTGTTACAAACACGGGTGCTCATAGATTTCTGTGATAAGATGCTTTCAATTCTTCTGGAAAAAACCCAGGAGGGGAATGCTGAAGAGGACCTCTAATCCTACTTTTTTTTTTTTTTTTTTTTTGGTATCTCCTCATTGACTTCCACAATAGTTTTACCAAGTCTACACTCCCACCAACAGTAGAGAAGGGCTCCTTTTCTTTTCTTTTCTTTTCTTTTCTTTTCTTTTCTTTTCTTTTCTTTTCTTTTCTTTTCTTTTTGTGGCGGAACCAGGGATTGAACTCAGGCCTTTGAGCTTGCCAGGGAAAAGCTTATTCCCCAGCCCTCATTTATTTTTTTCTTTTTACCACAGCTCAGCTTGCATTTATTTTTGATTGGTTTTTCGATGATAGCTATTTTTTTGGATGCTGAGATGGAATCTTAGATTGTTTTAATTTGCATTTGTCAAATGCCCAGTTAAGATGAACATTTTCTCATCTATTTATTTACTATTTGTGTTTTTTTTTCATCTATGAAGTGTGTATTCATCTCAGATGCCCATTTTTGTATTGGGTCTGTGAATTTCTGGGGTCCTGATTTTTTTCAATTCTATATGTGCTCCTGATAGAAGAACATTGTCCAAAAGACAGTTAGATGAATTGTCTTTTGTTTTGCAATTCATGGGTTTTCTTTCACTCTCTTGGTAGTTTCTCTGATGTGCAAAACCTCTTTAATAAGAGGAGATGCCAGGAGGTGATTATTTGCAGTATTGCCCATGCACCTTCATCTTTGTTCACAAATTCTCTGCTTACCCTTGTGTCTTCAAGATTTCTACGTACTTTCTCTTTTAGTAGATTTTGTGTTTTTATTTTAATATTTAGATCTTTGATCTATTTTGACTTTAATTTAGTACATGGTGAAAGAAATGGTGCTAGGTTGTCTTCAGTATGTGGAAAGCCAGTTTTCCAGCACCATTTACTAAAGAGGTTACCTTTCTTCCGCTGAACATGTTCAGCCCTTTCATCAAAATTAAGGTGGCGGAGTTTGTTTGTATTTGTGTGTGTGTCTTCTAATATCTTCCATTGATCCTTGGCTCTGTTTTATGTCAGTATTATGCTGGTTTTATCATAATAACTTTGTAGTATAATTTCAACTGTGGTTATGTGATGACTCCTGGCTTGTGTTTGTTGCCCAGATTGCTGTTACTATTCTAGGTCTCTTCTGGTTCTAAATGAATTTTTGCAATATTTTCTCTACTTCTATGAGGTATGCTAATTGTATTTTGATTGGGATTGCATTAAATTTGCATAACAATTTTGGGAGTGTGATGTTTTTCACAATGTTGGCTCTTCCTATCTAGGAGCAAAAAATATCTTTCTGTCTTAAAAATCAATCCTTTTTGATAACTTTATTCAGAGTAATGTAATTTTTTATTGTATAACTCTTTATTTCTTTTATTAGAATGCTTCCTAGGATTTTATTTTTGGCCATGCTTTTGTGAAAGTTGTGCTTTCCCTAATTTCTCTCTCATTGAATTTTTTGTTATGTACAGGAATGCTGCTGATTTTTAAATGCTGGCTTTGTATCCAACTATGCCACTGAATTTGGTTATTAAATCTAGATGTCTTTTTGTGGAGTTTTGGCATTTTCTATGACCAAACAGGATTCATTCCAGGAATGCAAAGATAGTTCAATATATGCACATCAATAAATTTAATGTGCCATATCAACAGAACCAAAGACAAAAAATCACATGCAGAAAAAGCTTCTGACCACATCTACTATATTCATTCTTGATTTTGAAAAAATCTACATGTGGGGCCAGGGAGCTAGCTCAGTTAAAAAGCACTTGCCTGGCAAGTGCAAGGGCCTGAGTTCAATCCCCGGTTTCACAAAACAAAACAAACAAACAAACAAAAAAACCTTACAGAAAATTGGACAAATGTTTTTACCTGAATCTATTAAAACTATATACGACAAACCAATAGACAACAACATATTCAAAGGACAAAGAAACAAAATTTAATCTAAAATCATGAAAAAGATGAGAATATCCAGTTTCATCACTTTTTCAACACAGTTCTGGAAACATTAGCCCCAACACTTAGACAAATGAGAAAAATAAATGGAATAAGGATTGAAAAGGAAGGGTCAGGGAGATAGCTCAGTGGCATTAGTGCATTAGTGGGAAACACAAAATCCAGTTCAATTCTTGGTTATACAAAAAAGAAAAAAATTAAAAAAGGATAGGAAAGGAGAAAGTAAAATTACTGTTATTGTCACATGACATTGTATTCTACATAGAAGATTCCGAGTCTTGTACATTTAATAAAAAAATCTAATAGTATAGCAGGATACAGATTCAGTACTCAAAAATAGTAGCACTCCTATATGCAAACAAAGAAGTCACTGGGATACTAGGAAAATCACACCCAAAATAATTACTGACCAAGGTAACATTCACAAGTTATTACATATGATCTATAATTATCAAAACTCATTTAGGAAAAGCTCATATTTCCCAAACAATGTACCAAATTTTGACCCTAAAGTTTTAGAGCTATTTTATATCTAATATGCATAATCTTAGCTTGTACATTTCTCTCCATTTACTAACCCTAGAAATAGTTATCGTCATTTTAAGATTTTAACAGATTTTCATGATATTTAAGTTTTAAAATTAGTATACAATTGTCACCAGAAAGCAAATTTAAGAGGAAACAATGGCAATTTAAGACTTGTCCTCCGCGGAATAAGCTCTTGCCCAGCAAGGGCAGGGTCCTGAGTGCAATCCCCGGTACTGAAAAAAACAAAATTGTAATTGAAAAATGGGATATAATTAGGGCTCTAAAAGCACTGCATCCCTCTCAGCTGGAGCAAAGCAAGAAAAGATTTCAGAGGATTCAGAACTCCTTCAGCCCACACTCCATGGTGCTCGTGAACTCTCATTAATTAAATAAAAGCAATTTAAACCAGGTTTCACATGATCATCATCTCACCAAACTTTTGTCTTCCCAAACTAAAATGATTCTCCTTATTACAATTACTAAGATCTAGTTGCAAAATGTAATTATTTTGCTATAGTGATATGGTGGAGCACCACAAAAAAAAGAAATTATTTTGCTATTATTCCTATTTAAAACAGATGCCCACACACAATCTAAACTTTGAATTAGTTAGCAATGTGCGTACAAAAACAAATTTAATCCCATTAAAAATGCATGAAGTTAATAAAAATCTATTCAAACAATATCGTTTTACATTAGCTAGGTGATTTACAGCTGTGCATGTTATCAAAGCAATAATATATTTTGTTCATCAGATATGTAAAGAAATCTTGTCTACATTTTACCAGTAAATTTTGTTAGTATTTTTCAGTTTTACAGAATGTCATAGTGTTATTGCTCAAAAGACAAGATAAAATATAACCAACTTGTCACCATAAAGGATTCTCTGGATGATTCTGGTATAAATTGGGCATAAATTAAATATATTACACCAAACTGTGAAAATAAAATCCATTATAGACTAATAATTAGAGTAGCGTATAATTTTGGAAGCTGGGGTACTCTCTTTGTGACTGTTGCACTTTACTCCTTTTAAATTTGTGCTGAAAAGAAATTAATTTTTTCTTCTTTTTGCTATCTTTATTAATGACTTTCATATTAATGATTATTTCTTCTGTTTGTTATGTATTTGAAAAACTAATTGCTTTTTAACATCTATTGATTTTACGACCACAGTCAGTATCTGCCTGTTACCTGTCTTTTAAAAATCTCTATGGTGTGATTTGATTTGGTCATAAAACAAAGCAGTTGATAAAGCATTAGTTGTAAGATTAAATTTCATTCTTTGGTAGCATAGTGCTCTATAATTACCTAGGAGAACAAACTTCTTGTGATTTTTATACTGTTATTCTTAAATTCTTGTTGTTATAACAAATGATTAGTATTTACAAATAAAGCATCAGTGCATTTGTTCTTCATTTAGTAGATTTGAATATAATTAGTAAACTTGGAGAGATCATTACTTATTTTGAATAAGTAAATCAGTCCACTGATTAATTATGAATTGTTATAATCTTGGTAGCCTAGATAGAATATGGGAGGGATGTAAAAATGCTGTTAAGCTCTCTTGCCTGTTTGCTACCTTCTAACTATGATGGACTGTTTTTCCTCATTGATCCCTGTCTGTCACATCACCCCGCCTTGGGGCCAGCTGATTATGAACTGAAACTTCTACAAACTGAAAACCAAATAATTCTTTCCTTCTCTAATAACTTTGGGTGTTGGGTAATTCACTTCAGCAATGAAAAAAGTAATTATGCAGCTAGTTATATAACTAGTTAATATCCATTCATCCCTGGGTTTTGGTTGCAGGACAGCATAGCTTGCATGTATCAATAAGACTTTTCAGATTATTACTAATGATGACTTTATTTAACAATTGCCTGTGAGCTAATTCTTATAACAAGAATTCACAATGAAGCAGAATCAGTAACATTTGCCAAGTATTCTTGCTGAAGGAGGAAACTACAAGTAAAGTAGAACCCAAGGAAAATATTACATTTATATTGTCTTTATGCAAAAAAATCTTCATAATTTCTTGAAAAGAAAGGCCAAATAAGGACTTAAAAATATAGATCGGACTCTTGAAATATTTGGAGTATTGGTATCCTTTTGCTGACAGGTGAGGCAGTATCTTAGCCAGATGTCCACTGAAAATTCCAACACTGGCTCTGAACTTGGCAATACCTCGCATTCTTAGTTTAAGAATTCTCAATTAAGATTCAGTTCTGGGCTGGCGAGATAGCTCAATTGGCTAAGTGCCTGCTTTGGCAAGTGCAGGGACCAGAGTTTGATCCCTGGTCCCACCTGTCATGCTGGCCCCGCCGCCATTCTGGCCCCGCCCACGAGGCCGGCTGAGCTGGCAACAGAGTCTGGGCATTGTTGTGCATGCCTGTAATCCCAATGTTGGGTAGGCTGAAAGCAGGAGGTGAAATTTTATTAGAAATTTCTAAGATACCAATACAAAGACTGGATTTGAAAAAAGGTACAAACCAGGCTTCCTTTCAAAAAATTTACTTTCCCTGAAGGACTTTAGCCATGTAATTCAACAAAGCAAAACAATATGATTAACACTCTTCTAAAACAGGATCAAAGCAAGGGAACATAAAAGGGAGACTGCAGATCAATATAAAGGTATAGCAATGCTCACAGGGGATCTCAGTGTTTAAAATGTGGTTGAGAAAAATAAGTACACAATAAATAGCAGAAGAAATATTAGGACTTTTTCCAACTCAAGGAAAAATAGCATGTGCAATGGCCCAAAGACAAGAAATTTAATAACAAAGAGTTCCAATAAGACAAGAAGGGAACAAAAATAATTACACAGAGGAAAAGATATAGATGGAGTTAGAGCTTGGAAGCTGGCCAGGACCTGAGAGATATGTGGTATTTTGTTATGAAATAAGGAATTTATCTTCAAAATATCAAGAAGACATAAGTAATAACAAAGATGTCATAAAGTACATCAATCCCCTAATTAGGTCTTATTTTAGAAGAACATTAATCACATTGTTTGACTTCATTGAATTACATGGCTAAAGTCCTTGAGGAGAAAGGAAAATAAAATGACATTTATTTTCATGTTTTAAAAAACCAGAGATTTATGTATAGAAAATATTAAAAGTGAAGTCTAGATATAAAAACAAGTATGTTAGCCTTTAAAATTATTTAGAGTGGCTGGGGAGATGACTCAGTGCGATAAGCGCTTCCCTGGCAAGTGCAAGGGCCTGAGTTCAATCCCCAGTTCCACCAAAAAGTATTATTTAGAAAAGATAAAATAATATTTAATATTAAAATTAGTCAAGGGCTGGGGAGATAGCTCAGCAGTGTAAGTGCCTGCCCGGCAAACACAAGGCTCAATGCCCAGTACTGCATGCTGTGCTGGACCCAAAACAAGGCATAGTGGTGCATACCTGTAAACTCAGTGCTGGCACGCCTGAGACAGGATCACTATGAGTTGGAATTGTGCAATGAGACCCTGTGACAAATAGATAAATAAATAAATTTTAAAAATCAAAGTTATTTAAAAATCCAATAGTATTAATCATGATATTGAAGTTAACACACATAAGACATAAACAAAGTTGAATAAATGTATTTTAGAAAGTGTTATCAATAAGAGCATCATAGAAAGATGGCTAAAGGACAGTTAAATGTAACAGGCAAACTCAAGTGGAAAGTGAGATGCTTTCAGAGCTGGGGAGGCAGTTCAATGGTCTAAGCACCTGCCTGGCAAGTGCAAGGATCGGGTTCGATCCCCAGTATAGCATGCCAGGCTGGCTCCTGTGGGCCACTGAAACCAGGCTTCGTGACACATGCCAGTAATACCTTCTCTGGGGAGGCTGAGGCAGGGGGATCACTGCCAGTTCAAGCTTATAGCGGGACCCTGCACCAAAATAAATAATTTTTTAAAAAAGAAAATAAGATGCTATTTTAAGATTAAATAATGAGAACCCATATTGATTTTAAATTAGTGCATGTAGGAAAAGATTTGTAGTCACCTCTGCATTTGATGTGAGTCATTTGTGAAGTTCATAAGGAATGACTTTAAAAGATCAATGCCTCTGTACTAAAGTTTTAGCACATCTAATGTCATGATGCATGTTACTTGGGATGCATGCTCATTCTTGTGGACTTGTATAAAATGACAAAACAACTACAGCCTTTCCTAGAAAATCAATATTAAAACAAAGCACTTAGCTACACTTCTCAGACAAATATGGAACCATTAGTTAACTTACCTGTATTCACAAAAATAAAGCAAGATTTACTAGGACTGAAAAGATGAAGGTGAAACCAAATATTTGGAGATAATATCATGACAAGCCTGGTGGACTAAAGCATATCAGCTTGTGTTATTTGCTAATGTCGAGGAAAATGGGAAGGTGGCTAAACAGATTACGTCCAGCACAGCCTTCCATGTTCTCCATTTTTTATTATGTTTGGGTTATTTGCAACTTGTTAGTAGTAGAAAATCTACTGATAAAAATGATTTTTGTCCATAGACAAATTGTTTCAGGTGTAATTTACTTGTCTATTGTCCCAAGTATTTGTCAGTTTTTCCCTTCAGTTTCTGGTTATAGATATTTTCACATGTTTATCGCCCTACGTACTACATTATTTTGTGAATGCAGTTGTAATATTTGATTATTAAGACATTAACAACTAAAATGTTCCTGCTCATTTTACATATTTACCTGACAAAGTTTTCTTATGTTACTATTTTCATCACTAAACATTGCAATAATAAAATAAATGAATAATATATTTCACTTAAGTGATACTTTTGATAAATAGAATAATATATT
>NW_004524718.1:864522-882176 GCF_000260255.1 Octodon degus
GTGCCTCTGGAGAAGTGCTGGTAGGAGCCCGAGCGATCCCACAGGGCTTTATATCTACCAGGAGCTGTGATCAGCAGTTTGCCCCTGGTGTTGGGGGTACTCTGACCTGGAGCCCAACTTACTTGCCCTTATATTTTGTGTTCTTTAATGAAAGTAAACTTGCAAGCATCTTTATCAGTTCATCCCCAGATTCCTGTCAATCACACACCATAATTCTGCTACTAATATGTAATAAATATTTCATCTAGAAAAGGCCTCACAGTGTAAAATAGTAAGAAGGAATATTTTAGCATCTTAAATGATTCTTCATCAGGAATCTTTTTCAGGAATTTAAAAATGAAGTAAAATTATAAAATATAAACTGATTAGTCTCTCAGCAATGCAGATGAGAAAATGTAGCATAAGTTAATAATACTGTGCTTAAAAAGTAAAGGCTATGATTTAGTTCATAGATCCTGAGAAGTTATTTTTTCTTTCAGGTCGGTGTATGGTGTAATATAATTTTATTTGAATCAACAGTTTAAAAAAATTGAACATCTACATGTTTATTCATTTACTAAAATCACTTTATTACAAAGAATTCCATTAGAAATACAAAAGGAATATTATTGACGTTCTATCTACTTATTTCTACCACTGAATAACTTATGAGAAACCCTTCAGATATTCCTTTATTAAAATTGTATGCTTTTAACTTCCATGCCCTATTTTGTGCACAACATAATGTAAAAGGGACCTAAAGTCCTTTCAGTTTGAAATCACTTGTTTCAGAAACTATATAGTTGTATGCACAATGAAAATAATATTTGAACTTGATATGGTATTTTTGTAACATGTATTCTACTGTGTAGTATATAAAATTTATTTTTACATATGCAAGTAAATATAATCGACCCATCCAAGAAGATCATTTCTCTCTGTTACTCCTAAAAATTCCTTCAAGACAATAGTGATCAGAGGCCCAGTGAAAGATTACGACTAAGTGTGGTGCCCTGCACCCTCCTTTGGGAAAGCGTCCTTACCATGATGCTGCAGGTGCATAGACCCAAGAGCAAGTGGTTGGGCAGAGAGTCTGAAGGAAAGCCTGCTTTGCTACTTTGCACACTTGGCACCATGGTGCACTCTCATTCCACACAATCTGGGTGATCCCCAAGGATGGAGGTTTCCTGTCACTGTTTCCATTAGAGCCCTGATGCCCCTTTTGTTCATCTATGTCCTACATTATACACAGGTGCAATGCCTTACATTTTCTTTGAATACAGAAAATATCTTAGGGCTTTTTCTTTATTTACGTCCATTCCAATGACAATTAAATTTGCCACAACAAATCTTACAAAAGATTTTAAGCAGCAAAAGGTATACAAACAATTGATATTTAAAACATCACTCTCACTATTGTGTGGCACTGGGACAGAAGAATTAGGAGGTGTGGCAGAGAACAGGTGCAGGTAATGGCAGCAGAGAAGACGCATGAATTCTGTAATATTTTATTACCGGAACATAGTGGAATTATAGGAAGAAGAGGGACCAGCAGGATGTGTCATTTCCAGATTTGGACCTGGGGATGGTAATTACCCAAGAGTAACAATAAGGGGGCGGGGGTAAGTTTTGTGGGATGTGATGGAGAGAAATAGGACTTATTTTGTCTTAAATGTTTTAAGACTTTGATATATATTAATCATCAATGTAGGAGCAAGGAGTTGCTGTGTGAATGTAAATCAGTATGCAATTTTGAAATGAACTTAAAAATAGATAAAATTTTGAGTATCTGTGCTCACTGATTTTTTTTTCTTTCTTGGGGACTGGATATTGTTGAATCTGAAACTTTAGCACTGAGCTACCTTCTCATTTACTTTTTTTGGGGAACAGGGTCTAAGTCATTACATTGCCCCCTGTACTCTTCTGTCATCCTGCCTCAGCCTTCCAGCTGAAGGGCTCCAGCTGCACACTTCCACGACTACCTTGTTATTATATTTTTAATGTTCAGTGTTATAGTTACATTTTTTGTAAAATTAAACATCCTAGAAATGTAAGTTGCCACTTTGATAAAAATTTTCATCATTTTACATACATATTTATAAGTACATAATTGAATGTAAAAAAAACCCAAGGAATTACTGTGACAAACCTTTTTTATTTCTTATAACTTGGAGTTGGTTTGAAAGAGTGCTTTCAAACACGAAATTGTATTTCTGAATAAAATTTTCAGACTGTGTAGTTCTACTTTCTTACTTTACCAAGTATCTTACTTTGGAGTGATATTACCTATATATTATAGAATATTTTACTCCATACCATGTAAGCATTGTTGCACCCCAGACTAATAGTGACTTTTTGACTTGGTAATGTTCTTTATAGAACCACTTTTACACTGGCCTACTGTTTTATTAAGAAAATGAAGAAAAGAATTCCTTGTTTCTTTTGCATGACAAAGCCAATGAAATTGAACTGCATCTGAAGAAAACAGGTACTGTCTGGTAGTAAGTTGCTCCGAAGACACACTGGTCCTTTACAGTGAAATGACAGCTTTCATGCATCAATTATATTTAAAGACACCATGAAATTTGTCTGATATTGCATCAGGATACTTTTACACCTCTCCTTAGATAGGTGGTAAACATTTTATGTGTCTTTTCTCCCAACACTAGTGGAAAAAAATGGCAATGCTATTTGTGTTCTCAGACTCACAGTGACTGGTTGATACACAGTCAAAAATCAGAGGGAGAGCCAGGGAGATCGCTCAGTGGTCAGGGCACCTGCCTGGCAAGCGCAGGGACTCAGGTTTGGCCCCCTGTACTGCATGCCATGCTGTTATGCTGGCCACTGAAGCCAGGCATGGGGGAGCACACCTGTAATCCTAGTGCTGGGGAGGCTGATACAGGAGGACCACTCAGTCTGGGCTGTGTAGCAAGACCCCATTCCCAATAAATAAATAAATTTTTAAAAATCAGAGAAAACCTAGATGTACCTTATTTTTTCAGTGTAAATTTCAAATTACACTAAGTTTCTTTTATAACACAAAGATGAGTTTTCTTCACATCCACTTGAAATTTTCTCTTACCAAATAATTTTTTGTTATTTTTACTGGAATTCTTCATGTTGCTGCAAGGGTTAACATAGAAGTGAGTTCTACTTAAGAGATTGTTAAATGATTTGATATGTTCTGATAAAAATTGAATTTTTTTGGCTATAGAACATTTACTAGAAAAATCACTTAAGGGTGTACTGAGTTTGTTTGTCCTACTCAAGACTCAAGTCTGTCTGTCCTAGGTAATCCTAGGGGCATGTTGACATCTGTGGATGGAATGTTGCATTCTTTCTTTCTTGTGATCTTGTGCTTAAATAAGACTGTTAACAAAAGTGAAAGAACGTTCCCTTTATTTTCTTGCTACATCAGAAGCTCATTTGCCTTAACTCTTCTTGCTTGTATGTAAAATCTACCATTCTTGAATTTTAAATAAATTGTATTTACATGAGAAATAATAGGGTGTTCTGAGAGGATTCAGAATAAAATTCAATTTTCAACATACTATTGAAGAGAAAAAGCTCTTATTTAAAATCTTATGTGAAGTAGAAAGGTCTTTCATTTGGAGACATTAAAAAATTCATTTGTATGCTTAAGAAACAAGGAGTTAATATTGCACTCCATATGTTAGCACAGTCTCTCTATTAGAGTTAGGAGAGTAGAGAGTATACATACATCCAAATACTCATTTCACTAACATACAAACTGCTGAGTTTGCAGGCAAGTATTCAAGCTGCAGAAAAAGAGTCATATAGATAAAGGCGTCAGAAAGAAGAAAAAGAATAAAGTTAATCTTAAAATTGAGAGAAGTAAGCATATTTTCCATTGTTTTTTTTGAGAATTTATCTTTCACCTGTCTGGGAAAACGGCTTCTAGATGTTCCAGTTCTGCAGGTTCTGTGATCAGATCAAAAGCAGAATCAATATCATTCAGTGATTTTTTTTTTAACAAGTGAATGTCTAAAGTTACGTACTTTATTGGCATTTTAAGACAGTATAAACACAGCCCAGTGCTTCTGGAGTTTCATTGTTTTTCCCTTTTGTGCTCTTAAACTGTTTAGGACCCGGACTGGTTCACATTTCCTTCATCTGCACACTCCCAGAAAGGCTCCTCGCCACAACATTGCTCTATCTTAGGCAGCACTGTGTCTTGATTTTCACATAGAGTAAATGAATGTCAATCTGCTGTTAGCAAAAACTATTAGATATATACTTAAATAAAAAGAATGATTAAATATGCCAATTAATGAAAAACATATTATAATCCAAATATTTAACCTCAGCATTATCGTTATTTGTTTTTATTATGTTTGACATTTGAAAAATAAAAATAAAAATATCTGGTATTTTATTAACATAGTGCTATCATTGTTTACCTTAGCAAGAAGGAAGAAAGAATATTGCAGAGTAGAAAACAATCTTTTAAATATTTTCACAGTTGCTATTTGTACCTATAATTCTATTGTAAAATTCTCAGTGGTATAAAGAGCATGAATGTATACTCATAAATATTTAAACTCATATATAAATGTGAATATAATATGAAGACATAGAGTCTTAATTTTCTGATCTTTATTCACATTTTTCTTGGAAAGAGTACAAAGTGTATATTTATTATTGTGGAGTTAATTTTTTATGCACACATTTCTTTACAAAACGTTTGTGAAGGGAGAGCCAGATAGCTCAGTGGACTAAAGCACCTGCATAGGCAGGCTCAGCGCTGGGGTTTCAAGCCTTGGGGTGCTGTGCAGGCCTTGCCCCCGGGGCATGCTAAGAAGGTGACTGAGACTAGGGGTGGGGGCACACGCGTATAATCCCAGCACCTGGGAGGCTAAACAGAAGGATCACTACAAGTCCAAACTGAGTAGTGAGACTCTGTAGACCTTGCACTAACATACATTAAAAAAAAAATGTTTGTGTAAACATAAGGTTACTAATTGTTTTATTCTGCTCAGACAAAAATTTTCCTAATTTTTATTTTCTAAATGAAAGAAATTGACAAATTATATCTTCCAATTTATATTATGATCAGTGAGATAAAACTAAATTCTCTTTTCTTAAAGCTATAAATTATTATTTACATTTAATTTGGTTGATTGGGAATTATTTTAAAATATCAATGACTAAAATGGAAATGGTTTTAATTGCTAAATTGAAATTAGCTTTAATTTTCATATATTAGTTTATTTTGATTACAAATAAATACTTACCATTCATTTGAGGAATATGTTTCTCCCTAGAAATTATTTCTTAAAATATATTTGTATATTTTAAGTATCTTAAAAGCATTTAATATATACCTTTTAAAAATACAGTGTTTTCTTAAGTGACAATGCGTTAGCTCAACAATATGACTAGTATCTCTTCACACAGATTTGAAGATTAGTTTTTCTGCTTTGATTATGTATGCAAAGAATTGTAGTTTTAAAAGCAAATACTTTTTGATTGTTCTTTCTTTAATTTCAACCATCAATTAGTCTCAAATTAAATTCAACTTCATATAATTTTAATTGTAGAGTTCTATTCTGCTAAATAGCTTTCCTATCACAGGTACAGTGACACACACCTGTAATCCCAGTACTTGGAAGGCTGAGGCAGGAGAAGTGCTATAAATTTGAGGCCAACTGGGCTGCTTGTTGAGCTCAAGGTCAGCATGAATGACATAGCAAGATGCTGTCTCAAACAAACAAACAAACAAATATAACAACAAAAACAACTACATCAATGGTATGCCAGCACTAAGACAAACACATTTTGTAACAGACCGTCACATCTGTCTTATGCCACATCCCTAGTCATTCTGTTTATTTTTATATTAAGTGATAATACTACTTTCTATTGTGTTCTTGCTAATTGTGCAGTTGACTTTTGATTATATTATCTAAATGCTACTAACACTTTTGCAAGAAAATGCATCTTTTCTTTATGCTTGACTCCTGCCTAACCGTGATGGTCCTTAGAGTCAAAGGCACAATTTTCATCTAGTTGTAGGTCTGGTTTACTACTGTTCAAAAATTTTTTTTTCCTTGGGCCGAGAATATAGATCAGCCGCTTAAGTGCCTGCCTGGGAAGCATAAGGTCTTGAGTTTTTTTCCCCGGTAGTGTAAAAAAAAAATCCTTTGCATAAGTGCTAAGGTTAATTCTCCTAGATCTGTTGTATAAAATACAAGAGTAACTAATAATTCATAATTGAAAGAATCCACCCTGAGAAATGCTAATAGTGCCATATCCTGTATTATATTTATTTATATCAAATCCTAAAAGTTGCAAGCTTTGCAGAAAATGTTAAATGCTGAGAAATCAGGACTTCTGGAAAAGTTTCCACTTAGACTTTCTAGAATTCATAATGCTTGTAGTGAAAAAAAAAATACCAATACCTCTGTGGATAGTCTAGAAAAAGTAACTTGCTAACCATGTGTTATTCTCCTGCCAGCACTCTGCTTTATGTTTAAGTTTCCCTCTCTTCATGGTATCTTCCATTCTCTCAATACTGCTGTGCTTCAAATATCTGACTTCCTCTTCTGCTGTCACCATAGAAAATGCCGCTTTTAAAGGATTGAGACTCCTTTAGGTTCTCAGTGTAGTTTCCTTTGCCATAGACTTTCCCGTATCTTGGGGAATGTCTCACCACACGTAGTTACACACACACTTGAAGAGGAGGAGTTTTGATCAAAGGCAAAGGTCAGTGGGATCTTTCCTAAATTTCTGCTTATGACAAGATTATAGTATGTATCAATCTTGGTATTACAATCATCATAGAGCTTATTATTAAATATATTTTTAGTCATTTTTTTATATACTCACTTCAAGAAACTTATTTTATTTCTATTTATTTATTTATTTGCTATAGGATCTCACTATGCAGCATGGATCTGTAGTGATGCACCTGTTTCAGTCTCCCCAAAGCTGGGATTGCAGGCATGTACCACCACACCTGGGCTTGGTCGCCAGCTCAGCGCTCCCTAAGGGTACTGGGGGTCCAACCCTGGTCCCCGTACTTGCCTAAGCAGGTGCTCAGTTTGCGGAGCTATCTTGCAGGCCCTTAGAAGCTTATTTTAACATAAAGTGTTTTAATTTAAAAATCACAGTTAAAATTGATCTGTTCTTTTAAAGTAAAGAAGAAGATATTACACATAATTAATGATTATTACCTATCACCTGAAATAACTGAAAAACTTGTAAATCAGATCATTTTCAGGGGGAAACAAATCTACTCTTCTGAATACTTACTGTTTGCTTGCACACCTTTCACAAATTGCCACCCCTCACAATGAAGTGTCTTTGCAGATCTTTTTGAGGTTAGAATGAAAGAACATCAGCCACTTATTTATATTGGTACATTGTCAAAAATACTTACTTTAATAGTACAATACTTCCTGACTCAGGGACATTATTTTCTATGACAAAGAATTTCAAATCAAAGAACCAATCAGCGTAATGCTTTAATTTTTCATCACACTCTAATTCCCAGATATAATTTTGTTATGTTTTATTTCACCATTATTTAATTCAATTTTGAAATTTGCATAATAAGTTTCTCTAATTAGTATATCAGAAATTTGTGAAACTCTTCTTCTCTGTACATTTCCTCTATCTCTTCCATTCAGACTCAAACAACTGCTTTTATCAATGAAAACCTGAGCATTGTCATTCTGCCTCCTAATAGAGCTATATCTTTCATAATTCTTATTTTACTTTTAATTCTTGGGTTGCACTTTGTATAACTATATATTTGACTCTAATTTACTTATTGTTCCTCTCTATATGTTTTGGTCTTAGTTTATCCTTATCAATTTTTATTTGTACATTAATCTGACCACAGCAATGGTCAGAAGGTAAATGTTTACTCAATGATTTTTGTTTTCTCATGTAAAAAGAAAATTCTTTGAAAGTCAATTTTGCTCTGCACATTCAATGCAATGCTTCATGGACCTCAGGGCACAGTTTGTTTTCAGAGGCACACCATTTATTTTTGTTTCAATTTTCTTCTGTTTGAGTAGAGGCAATCTATCAAAACATCCAATGGAAAAGAGTGATGGAGAGCGGCCTGTCTCTGTCAGTGTGTTCTCTACCTGTGAATTAGAACACTTCCAGGTCAGTAGAGTGGTTTGTAAATAAACACCCTTAGTTTATTATGTGTTGTACTGAGTTGGAATCATTCAACTATCAATTTCTTTTTTTTTTTTTTAGAATTTTGTACTTTTTAAAAGTTTTAGCATCTTGTATACTGACACAGAGGTAAAATATAGGAGTTAATTGTGAAAATATTTTCAAGCTCTGACTGTAATTTTATACATTTATCTAACTCATATAACAGTGAAATATCACCAAACACTTTCAAAACAGACCACCTATGCCACAAAAGAATCCAAAATGAGGAAGACATTTCATAAAGTATTATATAAACAGTATTGCTTCTGCGGGACTTAACCCCCTTCATTTGCATGCCTTTGAATCACACTCCTGTTACTTAGACAAATGCATTTTTTTAAATAATATATTTAGTACAGGATCTACAGAGCCTACACGGTCTCACTACACATATTGGACTTGTAGTGATCCTTCCTGGTTTTCAGCCTCCCAAGAGCTGGGATTATAGTCGAGTACCACCATGTTCAGTCTCAGTCATTGTCTAAGTACACCCCAGGGGCAGGGCCAGCACAGCAGGCGAGGGATTGAACCCCTGTCCCCTGCATCTGTCTAAGCAGGCTCTTTAATCTGCCAAGCTCTCTGGCCAGCTAACAAATGCATTCTTGTGCTTATTCTACACCTACGTATTCACACTTTCTCTGCTTGCTCCAAAGCTATATTCATATAGCCATCCAGGCAAGCCTCACAAATCCAGTGTGCAATTTAATTGTACTACAACTGGATAAACAATCATTTTCCTAAAATTCACTGGAGGTTTTTTTCTGCAGACTCATTTTAATTACCTTGGAAAGCAGGAAAGATGAGTTCTAATCCCAGCTCTGCTCCTTAATTACATGGTGTATTCAGCACAGCATGCTCCTGGCTTCTCATCCCTTGGCTATGATCCAGCACCTTGTCATTGGGGTAGTAGTTTTTATTCAGAGCTAAATTACAACTAAGAATAAATAATAAATGGAGACCAAATTAATTAACATTTTATAGTTCAGCTATCATAAGTTTTCTATAAATTTTGGCCTTGGGGCTGTAATTATCTTTAGCTTAAAATATGAGGTAGCAAATAGATATTCTAGTAGTTCTGGAAATTCTAACATGAACATTATTGTTCAGGTATAAAGGAAAATGGAAAATCTTATTTTTAGCATATTTTAAATTATAATTGATGCATATTTGCTATTCTGTTATTTTAGACACCTAATGTTCATCTCCAAAAAATGGTTAGTGAGTAATGTGCAAGTTTCAGAAATACTTCATGAACAACATACTAGCTTTTATTGCTTTACACAGTCCATTTAGTTAAGGACACATTGGCAATTTTTTTCACAGTTGCATGTGAGAAAGTAATTAAAACACACAATCATCACATTTTTTCTACTCTTTGAAACATTTGTAGTTGTTCCTCTCTAGAATCTATTGTGATTAAGGGACCAGTCTCTAAAACCACATGAAAGCAATAGTGTTTAACAGAGACTTCAAAGTGATTAAAATAGTCAATACAGAAGCCACCTGATAGTCCCTATCAGTAAAAATCTGTATGAGGATTAAAAAATTAAATCCTGATCTACAAGGGTCTCTGTAGAACTTACTCAAAACTAATCTAATATTGCAGACAGTGTTATCCCCTTCCTCATGTACCAATATATGCTCAAGTTCCCTTGACTTTTTCATTTAGAGTCCTCTAAAGTCTCTAGTAATCCAATGAATTTTGGGTAAAGATTAATTTTATTTCAAATGAGTCAGGCACATGATAACTATGGACCCTGGGATTCTGATTTATTTTATTGCAAGTGAATTTTAATTCAGTAATTCCCGTTGAAACCAGATAACAAAATTTAAGGACATGAACAGAAGATACTATGTTGGTTCTCTTTCATGTTATTCCAACCCATACAAAGTACACAAAGTCAACATTCAGGAATCTGAAATAGGAAGATCATAAATTCAAGGCCAGTCTGGAATAAATAATGAGAACCTCTTTCAAAAAAAGATAAAATTTTAAAAGTGGTAACTATTCTTGAAGAAGAAACCTAAAATTCTGATTTATCAATATAAAATCAAATAAAAGTTCCATATAGTTTGATTCTTAAATTAACTACCTGATTACTTATTTGGTAATAAGGCTGCCTCATTTCTTTCATGTGAATTTTTCCTTTTTTCCTTTGCTGTCTTTTAATAAATTCTGCTACTCTTTGTTTCCATGAAGTAAAACATTCATCCCCCAAATATACTCTGCTATCTTGTTGCTTGGGTCCGTACATTCCTAGATTGATGAAATGAACTGCTGAGAAAATTTTGTTTTAGTAATGGTGGCAAACATAGTTTAGCTTTGGATTTTTCTTTTTTCAATTTATAAGTAAAATAATCCATTTAATATTTTAAAATAGGTTATGCTACATGACATGTGGGTTTGTCTGCCAGTTCTACTGTTGTCTGGAAATTAGGCTCTTAGCTGGATTTAGAAAGTCAGCTGGGTTGGCTTCACCATGTCTCACCCAGCACTATAGGTAATAATTTTATCTCTTCATTTCACTGAAATTCAGCATACAATTTATATGTATATGAATAAAATATAGGAACTATTTAACCAGACCTATTTGATAAATCCTAATTACTTTTAAAATTTTTGTTTGTTTCAGTTTTTAACTGTCTACCAACATATCTTGCCTATAGTAGCAGCATTATAACATATTATTATATATTTGGAATTATATTATTAGGATATCATGATTAAGAAAATTCTTTTACGAAAAATAAATTAAGTTCAAGAGTTATAAATATTTTCACTTATTTGTGAAATAGGTGTTATTACATTTTTATGTTTGGGTATTTGCTTTCTGTGTAAAACAGCTGAAAATTATGATATAGTTCAGTGTCAGGTGAATATTGCATTGGAAAAAAATGCAAAAGGACATACTTTATCCAAATCAGTCTAATATGAAATGATGCCTTTTAAGACTATTCACTGTCCTATCAATTTGATTTGAAACTGTCTCATTGCTATTTATTTCTCAATAAAATTATGGAAATAAAAAAAAGACTATTCATCAGGGGCTGGTGAGATAGGTTAGAGGTCTAAAGTGCCTGCTTAGGCAAGCTTAGGCAAGCATGCAGGGACTTCAGTTCAATCCCTAGTACCACATGCAGTGCCAGCCCCACCGAAAGGGTGGGGTAAGCCAGCCACAATAAATACATACATACATAAATACATAAATAAAATAAAAGATTATTCATCATTGTATGTATTTAAGGTTAAATCCAAAAACATGTCTCTTGTGGCTGACCTAAATGCTCAGCAGACTAAAGTGTCTGCTTAGGCAGAGTGCAGCAGCCGGGGTTCAATCTGCAGGGTTCTGTGCTGGCCCTGCCCCGAGACAGCGATGGAGACTGGGGGTGGTGGCACTTGACTGTAATCCTAGTACTTGGGAGGCTGTGCACAGGAGAATCACTAGAATCCAATCTACGTAGCAAGACTCTAGACCTTGTGGACCCTGTCCTAAATACAGAAGAAAAGAATGTCTCCGGTAGATTATAACTACAAATTAACAAACAATATGCTGTGTAGAGAATAAAATGCAAATTTAACAAAATGAAAATTAGCAAGAATCATTTAATTATGGGAGTTTGAATATTTGATTACAATGTTTCTAAGTTGTATAAAAGTCATTGTTATTTTTTTATAGCTTAGAGTATAGCAAATATAGCTACATTATATTGCTTCATTTTAAAATAGGAAGTTCAATTATTCTAGGTATCTATCATGATAAGAATGATAAAATTCGTGTCTCCAGTCAAGTGATCTTTCTGAAGAAGCTTACTTGCTAGTGACATTTGTTTCTGAAGCTATAAACATAGATACTAGTTTTAGGATTCCAAATGACTTGAACTTGATTTTTCTATTGTAGTATCTCAGTTACTTTTCTCTCATTGCTAAGAAAAAATACTCAGCACTCAAAATTAAGGAAGGAATGGTTTGTGTAGCGCACAGTTCAAGTTTCATGGCATACTTGGCTAGCTCCAAGGCAGAGTGGCACATGAAGAGGACAGCTGTTCATGTTAGTGGAAAACAGGAAAGCAGCAAGAGCAAAAGGGAGGAGTAGCTACAACAAGAGAGCAGCTACAGAGAGCAAATCTCTCTCTCCTCCCTATAAAGCCTTCGGGCTATCTGCCCCAGGCTCAGTGTAGCACTCACACCCATAATCCCAGCAGTACTCAGATCCATAATCCCAGCCTTGGATCATAAAGTAATCAAAAACTTAGAGATGTGCCCCAAGACTTTGGGAGATACCTTTATACAAACCATGACATGTGGTATCTTGACATTTGTTGCATGGACAGCTGGAGAGAAAAAGATGTCTACATTATATACATCCACATTGTCCCATGTTCAGACTCTGGAATTAGCCATTGTTAGTCGGCATTACTAGATAAACCGTGTGCAAAATTATTTTTGTAAGTATCTGAATTCTTTCACATTAAAATACATGAATATTAACACTGTCACAAAGAATTGTGGAACTGATTTTTTCTATTTAATTTTTTAATTGTTTCAAGAGTACAAAATAGTTTTTAAAAATCATTAGAAATAATACAAAATTTTACTAAACACAGTAATGGGAATTCAATGCTTGTAATATTGTATGATGTTATCTTCAAATTAGTTCTTTAAGTGTTGTAACTCAAAAATGAGGCAGGCTCGAAAAGATAAGAAGTGCTTTAATTTAGCTGGTACCCAGCGGCGACCACCTTGACAAGACGCTGAGGTGCACACTGGGAGAATGAGGGGAGTGGGTATTTAAGCCGACAAGCCACAAAAGAGTGACGTCAGGGATTCAACTAATGGCTACAGCAGAAAAATTACCTGTTTTCAAGAATAACAGGTTGGGTTGGATATAGTTTATGCCTGGGAACGATGGCAAGAACAGGATGTTGGGCTGGAACTAGATTTGGGTGTGCACAGAGGACAGCATGAGAAAGGCCCAAACTGCAGGTTCTCAAGTAGAGAACAGGGCACAGAGGAAAGTACAGCATTTAGAATGGTGCATACACAACAAGATGGCAGCACATATGTCAGGTTATAACATTCCTCACTAATTTTATTGTGGTGAGTCAAATCTTTGGCTCATGAGAAAGGGGTCTCGGTGAGCAGCAGTTGTTCAGACCCTTGAGACTTGAAAACCAACATTTTTACTGTTTGGATCTTATCTTGAATATAAGAGACAAATCTGTTATACATACCAGTAACATTAGCAGAGGGCCAGCCATGGCAGACAAGAAGGTTGTCACACAAAGACCATCTTTGAAACCACTTTTGACCTGGTAGTTTTTCTTGTTCTCTTTCTTGTAACCTCTTTCTGAGGGTTGACATGTTTTCTCCAATTACTCCTGAGTGATTGGAGTATAGACCTCAAGTTTCTCCCAAAGCCAAACAAAGCCCTCCTTCTTTAAGGAAGAGAAGATCTAAGCCTCTTAGGTTCCGTAGAACCATTTCAGCAAGTGAACTAAGGGACTCTTCTAATTTAGACACAGAGCTTTCCAGGTTTGCTAGTTCTTGATCAATTAAAGCACTAAGTTGTTTATAACTTAAATCTCCAACTATTAGGCTAGACACTCCAATTCCAATGGAACCAGCCAGTCCCAATCCCAATAAGACTGATATCAACACAGGGTTAGCCCTCTTTGTGCGGAAGAGGGGTGAGGCCAGCTCCTGGTAAGGGAAAATGTGTGACCTTCTGCTTTCTCCTGAATACCAGTAGACTTGGGGCAGGATGTGGACTAATATACATAGTTCATGATTTTGGGTAAAATTCTGAAGCATAGCACAGGGAGTAATACCAGAGGTACAGGCAAACCAAGTTCCATTTGGAGTGACAAGGTGCTGATTAGCAGGGTAGGTGAAGTTTGGAAAGGAAGCTAGAAAGGGTGTGATTACAAAGGGTATTATATGGGGAGGAAGTTAGGGGGTACTTGGCAGAAGAGATGCAGGTACCATGGTTCCATTAACATTTCCTAATATGAGTAAAAGCTTTTGTCCCTACCAACAGGTAGGATTATCAGCAGAGGAATTTTGGATGTCCTTGCCTATTATGGCTCTTAAAGGGGTGCCAGAATAAAACGGTGGATGTGGGGGGAAGACAAAGCCAACAATCGGCAGTCAGGTTGGGACTGCTCAAGTTAAGGTACTGATACATAATATCA
The DNA here is from genome assembly GCF_000260255.1 of Octodon degus. Classification (NCBI taxonomy): domain Eukaryota; kingdom Metazoa; phylum Chordata; class Mammalia; order Rodentia; family Octodontidae; genus Octodon; species Octodon degus. The sequence goes on from NW_004524718.1 coordinate 878,890, forward strand.
AGAGGTAGGAAGGGATCTGAGGAGGGAGGTAATGTAGGAAGAGGGGCTCTCTCATGAACGGCAGTAGAGATGGCTGGTGTTGTGGTTAATCTAAGGCATGTGGGCAGTTTAGGAAGAGCTGGCAATAATGGACCAATGGGACGAGGTGGGGGAGGCTGATTTGGTCCAGGCACAAATTATATTGAAAAGGAGTGACCTGGATCATAGCCTGAAATATAAAGCTGGATACCATAGTTTTGGCCCTGCAACCAATGGACATCCTTTACCTTATCAAAGATAAAGTTTAGTGAGTTGCATGAGCCTATTGAACAGATTGTTGGCTTTTGATGAGTCACTCAAAAGTATGGGTCTGAGTCACCCGTCCAAGGGGAGATGGTCTCACATCCCCAGTAGGCACAAAAAATGTGTTTTCTTATCCACAACTTTTGGTGTGGTAATCTGCAGGGAGGTGGGGGGATGTTGGTTTTTGTTGGATCTGAGGACAAATATAGAAATCAGCTGATTAGAGTTGTTTCTCATTTTGTTGGGTGTCACAAAAAAGGGTTTTGGAAGACTCCAGATTGCACCCAATGTCCAGAAGGAGAATAAAACCTATTTGTTGCTAAAGGAAATAGTTCATATAGATCTATGGTAAATTGGGCATGAACTGTAGAATTGGTCTTAATAATGGACCCAATTACAAGATCAGTTATTTTCCAGGCCCCAAAACGAGCAGTATGTCATTGGGATGATAGAGCCGGAACAATGAAAAATGATCCAAGGAGCCAACAAAACAAGAATGTTAGGAGCATTTTGTTATCTTAATCTTAAGGGGATGATCAGTTTTTGCAGCCTTCCACTTATCTGAGTCTCTTTTGGCAGTCACAACCGGCTTGACGTGGGTGTGATGAATCCAGGTAGGCTTTCCTGCAACTTTTATTTCAGTCGGGGTGCTGAGGATCACAGTGAAAGGTCCCTCCCAGGGTAGTTCAAGAGAATCTTGATGGTGTCTTTTGATGAGGAGCTCAATTCCAGGTTCTGCAGCTGGTGAATTTTCCTCAGATGCGTTGGGAATTGGGTGTGGTTTTGGGTGGTGTTAACAAAACAGTTAGTGATTGAAAGTCAGCATGGGCTGTAGAGCCTGCAGGGACTTAATAAGATCTTGGTTAGCAGGCTCAGCCAATTTTTCTTCAGTCAGTCTATGGATAAGAGGAGGGGGGGGTGCCCAAACATGGCTTCAAAAGTTGAGATTCTGGAGACACAGGGGGGTACATCGTGCACGAAGAAGGACAAAAGGAAGGAGACTCACCCAGTTTTCACCAGTTTTCAAGGCAACTTAGTAATGGTGGACTTTAAGGTCTAGTTCATTCATTGTACTCATCCTGAGCTTTGGGGTTGGTAGGCACAATGGAGTTTCCAATAGATCTGTAAAGCCTGGGATAGTTTTTGTGTGATCTGGGCTATGAAAGCTGGACCATTATCGGAGCCAATAGACAGTGGGAGGTCAAATTGAGGTACGATCTCATACAATAACCTTTGACAACTGTTAAAGCCAATTCTGACTTGGTGGGATAGGTTTCTACCCAACCAGTGAAAGCATCTATGAGTACTAACAGGTACTTGTGCCCCTGTAATCCTGGCTTTCCCATTTCAGTAAAGTCAATTTTCCAGTGTTCTCTGGGCATAGTTCCATAATATCTGTGGGTTTCCAATGGCTTTTTGCTCTTGGCGTTTACGAGTTGACACTGTGTGCACCTCAAACTGCAAGATTGAGTTAATTTAGAGAGCTGTGGAATGAAGAATCTGTCTCAAAACAATTCAGCCAACTTCAAGCTCCCTAAGTGTGTGGCTTGGTGAGCTTGTTGGATCAATTCTCTTCCCAAGGCCTCAGGCAGTAAAACCCGTTTATCCAGGAGCTGGTACCTGACTCCTGGTATGTTAGGTTTGGCTTGCAGTTGTAGGACCAAATGTAAGTCTTTCTGAGTGTATACTGGGCTTGAGAGAGTAAGAGGAACTAATAGTAAAGTGAGGAGAGGCTCAATCTCCACTGATTTTATTGCCGCTTTCTTAGCTGTGGCGTCGGCCAGATTATTTCCTCGTATGGTGGGATCTGTTCCCACTTGGTGAGCCGTACAATGGATTGCTGCAACCTTTTTTGGGAGGCCAAATGGCAGCCAAAAGGTCTAATATTTGAGGTGCATTTTTAATCTTTTGTCCACCTGAGGTTAAGGGCCCCCTCTTGTGGTAAATGGCTCCATGTACATGAACAATAGTAAAGGCATATCTACTGTCTGTGTAGATATTGATCTATTTGTCTTTAGCCAATTTTAAGGCCTGAGTGAGGGCAATTAGCTCAGCCCTTAGTGCTGAAGTGCCTGATTCTAAACTTCGTGTCCAAAGAACCTTAGTGGAGGTGGTGACAGTGGTGCTGGCAACTCTCTTACCTTGATTGATAAAACTGCTCTCATCTGAGAAGTAGGTGTCTTATGCATTGTCTAAGGGTATATCAGTCAGGTCTGGTCTGAGACTGGTTGTAGTCTCAAGAGTAGTGGCGCAGTCATGAATTGGCTGAGAGGGATCATCAACTGGCAGCTGGGTGGCCAGATTAAGGGTTGTGACTCCTTTATAGGTCATTGTAGATAGATCAAGAAGTAAAGCTTGATAATGGACAATGTGAGCATTTGACTTCCGTCAGGAGGAGCCTTGATCAAGGTCTCCAATGAATGTGGAGAGACTACCATGAGTTTCTGTCCAAAAGTCAGTTTTGGACAGAAACTCATGGTAGTCTCTCCACATTCATTGGAGACCTTGGCTCCTCCTGACTGATGGATGTCAAATGCTTGCATTGCCCAATGAGTTCTGTCTCAAAAGACAGTTTTTGAGCCTTCTTGACCAATAGGGTCACTGCTGCTACTATCCAGAGACAAGTGGGCCATGAAGCAGCCACATTGTCTAACCTCTTTGAAAGGTAAGCAGTGGGTTGTTGGCAAGGTTTTAAGGTTTGAATCAAAACCCCTTTTGTTATGCCCCCTTTTTCATCCACATAAAGGGAGAAGAGCTTATGGAGGCCTGGTAAGACCAATGCAGGTGCTTCGACAGTCCTGTTTTAACTGTTGGAAGGATGTTTCCTGGGAGGTAGTACAGTTGAGAGGGTCCTCGGTGGGCCCTTCCACAGCATCATAGAGGGGCTGAGCAACCTCCACAAAGTTAATGATCCAGAGTCTACAATAGACCACAGCACCTAGAAACTCAAGAACTTGTCTTTTGTTAACAGGAGTGGGAATCTGTAGAATGGCTTGAACTCATTA
>NW_004524718.1:882576-884214 GCF_000260255.1 Octodon degus
CAATGTGAAGAAGGTATCCTTCAGATCTAATACAGAATATCATGCTCATGAAGGGCTCAAGAGACTCAAGAGGGTGTAGGGGTTTGGGACAGTGGGGTGGAGGGTAACCACCCTCTTATTTACCACTCGGAGATCCTGGACTGGTCTGTAGTTCTGAGTTCCTGGCTTCTGGACTGGTAATAAGGGAGCATTCCATGGAGATGAGCAAGGTCATAAAATTCCATGGGAGCAAAGCCTTAAAATATGTTTAGCTATGCCTTGATGGGCTTGGAGACAGACTGGGTATTGTCTCAGCTTTATAGGAGTGGCTATTGGCAACAGTTCAACCACCAAAGGGGTTTGATTTATGGCTAGCCCAGGAGGATTTCCCTATGCCTAAACTGAAGGGATTTCTTGTGTCCATCTTGCTAGGAGGTCATTGGTTTCTTGACTACTTGGTGATTTCTCTTCAGTTTCTACAAGGAGGTATCTTTCTCCTAGCAGGTAGTAGCTAACACTTTGGTAGGAATTGCATTTCCCAAAGCAATTGTGGGCTGAGGTCCTTCAAAGATGAGGTGGACCTTTAATTTATGTAAAAGTTCTCTGCCTAAAAGCGGGTCTGGGTACTCGGGGGACCCAGAGAAAAATGTGTTGAATAGTCTTTTGTCCTGGCCGCGTTAGCTTGGCTTGATAGTTTTGATAAGACTTGGCATCTCCTGTGGCTCCAATGATCTTTACTGAGTCCCTAGTGGGCTTGCCCAATAACTGTGTTATGACAGAGTGGGTGGCTCCAGAGTCAACAAGATCCACTAGTTCGTCCCCCACAGTTAAAGTTACCTGGGGCTCCAGGAGACAGAAAGAGCCCTGATGTCCTCAATTCTGGGACAGAAGAGTCTTTGCACCCTTTTGTAATTTTGCTTTGAGGACTAGGCAGTCTTTGCGCAAGTGTCCTTTTTATTTATATTAGGCACACTGGTCCTTATCTTAGGCAAGGTTTCGTCTTTACTTTTTTGGCCAAGACTTCTAGGACCTTGGTGAGCTTGTGATCCTTGGGGTCTTCCTGGTTGTCAAACACCCTTTGAACTATTTCTACCAACTGACTAAGTGGCATGCCCTCAAATTCTTCCAGCTTTTGTAATTTATGTTTAATATTGGGTGCCGATTGGGTAAAGGAGGCAATATTAATTGCCCTCTGGTTTTCAAGTGCCTCTGTATCTATTGGGGTGTAAATGCGATAGGCCTCTTGTAACCTCTCTAGGAAGCCCACAGGAGATTCGGTAGCCAATTGTCTAACTTCTGATACTTTGGACAAATTAGTAAGCTTCATAGCAACGCCCTTCAGGGCTCCCAACAAAACCTGGAGATACTGATTGAGAGTCTCCTTACCTCAGTCCATGTTATGGTCCCAGTTAGGGTGTGACAAGGGAAACACAAGGTCCAAATGAACAGCATCCGATGTAGGCTTTCCGTCCGTGCCTTTAACTGATCTTGCAAACGCCTTGATGCTTTTGCGTTCTTCTGCAGTGAAAGGGGTCTGTAACAATTGTTGGCAATCTTCCCAGGTGGGGCGATGGGTGAAAAAGATAGTTTCAAGAAGGGAGATCAGTCCCTGGGGATCCTTTGAAAAAGGAGGATTCTGATGTTTCCTCATAAAGATCT
>NW_004524718.1:886912-887613 GCF_000260255.1 Octodon degus
AAAAAAAAAAGATCTGAGGTAGAAAAGGGAACAAAGGAGAAAAGAGGTTGTTGGGCACAGTCGGTTTAGGGACCTCCCGCAAGAACAGAAGAGCCGAAGGAGTCTCCTTGTGTTGAGTGGTGTCCGGAAGGGAGGGGCTGTCAGGTCTCTGATGGCTTCTAGTCCACATGGGACTAGGTGGCCACAGGCTAGGGTGAGGAGCAGAGGCAGGTGGAAGGCAGGGTGGAGGATAGAGGGGAGGGGGTTCCTCCTCGTCTGCTGGTAAGACAGGGTCTTTGGAGGTTTGAGGGTTTTAGGGGGAGCTAAGAGGGTAGGAATTCGGGGTTGTTGACCAGTGGCTTTGAGGAATTTCTTTAGCCACTTCGGAGGATTGTAGATGAGGTCGATCTAGGTCTGAATGTAGATAATCTGGTCCGGGTGAGTAGGGGGATCCGAAGACTGTCTGTCGGACCGCCTGAGCTGTGGAGAGAAAGAAAAACCCCTCCGGAGGTCAGGAGGGTGTTAAAGCTGGCCATTCGAGCTCACAGATGGTACGGAATTTCCCAGGAAATACTGGCTCCCCGTAGCCCTTTGCTCACTCCTTAAAATCACTGAAATGATGAAGAACTGCAGTCAAAGGTGTTAGTGACACAGAAGACGATTTTCCCATGTTTGATAAGCAGACTGACAATGACACAAAAGCAATATAGAAGACACAACAC
>NW_004524718.1:888803-889958 GCF_000260255.1 Octodon degus
CAGGGATTGAACTCAGACCCTTGCACTTGACAGGGAAGCGCTTATTCCACTGAGCCATCTGCCCAGCCCCAGTGATTACCTCTTAACATGAATCCTGTCTTTTACTCTGTCATAAGCAGTTCTTAAAATGGTATTATTTCAAACTTAGGAACTACACATTATTTTATAAATTGAATGTATATAATACTTTATATGGCTTACATTTCCACATATGGATTGTTTTGGTACCAGTATTCTGATAATTGCCCATATATATTTGAATAAGAAAAGAGTAGTGTTGGGAGAGCTGGCAAGATAGCTCAGCAGACTAAAGTGCCTGCTTAGGCAAGCTTAGGCAAGCACAGGGACTACGGTTTGATCTCCAGCACCACATGCTGTGCCAGCCCTACTCCCAGAGTGGGATGAGCCGGCACCCGAGCGCAGGTGTGGTAGCGCACACCTATAATCCCAGCGCTGGGGAGGCTGAAAAAACAGGAGGATCACTATGAGTCTGAGCTGTATAGTGAGACCCTATAGCAACCAAATACATTTAAAAACAATAACAGCAAAAAGAAAAGTGTTGGGATATTGTTTATATTAAAATGCTAATTTTTTCTAATTTAGGGAAGGGTCTACAGGGTCTTCAGGGTCTCACTGCTAGAGAGGACTTACAGTGATCTGCCTGTTTATAGCTTCCCAAGATCAAATGCTATTTGAAGAAGCTTAATTATTTTTAAAATAAATTGACTAATGTGCTGCATCTTAAGAAGGAGGCTGTAATCAATTGTATCTAGAAGTCTCACCAAAGCCTCCTGTGCTTACAGGTAGGGCTTTCCACAGGCTGCTGGATCTAGAGTGTGTGATGCTGGGATTAACGTTGTGAAGGTAGGAGTGATTCATGGTACAATGACAAGATTAAGGATGTCCTACCCTGGGTGTGAGGGATAACCGTAATAAGGGGCAGTAGCCTGGATAGAATATAAGGGAGTTAAGAGGGATGCTGCTGCTGTTTGTTGCCTTGATCCCTCATCTGCTCACCATGAACTCTTTCTCCTGGGCTGAGCCACTCTGCCTTGGAACTAGTCAACTATAAACCAAAGTATCAGCAAACTGTGAGCTATAATGAATCTCTCTTCCTCTAACTTTGTGTATGAGTTATTTTGTCTCAACAATGAG
>NW_004524718.1:890783-900536 GCF_000260255.1 Octodon degus
TGTTGAAACGTAGTTCCCAATGTCATTGGGCTATACAGTAGAACATTATGCTGCTATTGTCTTAGTTTCTTATAGTTGGATCCAGCCAATGGTGGATTGAGGACACTTAAAATAGCCCAAATAAATCTCCCCTCATAACAGTCATGACTGTTAGTATTGTGTCTCAGCTGGGAGGGGTGGCTAAAGCAAATTTTGTCCACAGGAATCATCATATAGTTTAGAATCTCTTGGAAATGACTTTCAAAGGGAATTCAGAAAAATTTGAAGATACTGCTAGAAAAACTGTAGACTCCTGCTGGGAGGTTTTGATCAGAATTCAGGAAACCATAATGTGCAAAGAAATACAGAGGACAGTCCAGCCTTGTGAGATTCCAAGTGGGAAAAGGACAACATCTGTGGTTTGACAAGAGGCCACATATGCTACTCAGTGGTGAAAAGTTCATTTTTGTTTTGCTTATGTCCTGAGACTCTGTGCAAAAGTGCAATTAAGGTCAGAAGGTTAATTAATTATGTAGAGAAAATTTCAAGACAGTCCAGAGTGTTTGCTGTAGTGTGATATTCTTGCTGCTTTTACCAAGATTCATAGTAAAAATTAGTACAAAAACAAGAGATGAATGATTCAAAATATTTTCAATTTCTGTAGAAGGGCAAGGCCCACAAAACTGAAGCAGAATAGTCTCCTTGCTAAAAAGATTTGCATTAAAAAAAACCAAGTACTTTATAAATATAGTAATAAAAATTTGAAGATACTGCTAGAAAACAAATTCACGACTGTGTTTGTTCCAGGAGAATTTACATAAATCAGATTCATTTGTAAGACAAAGTGAGTCATAAACAATTCTGATACAAATATTTAATATAAAATGCATAAAGTGACATCACACATTCCATGCTCTTATCCTTGTTCTTTAGAATTGTGCCAATCGTTGAGCAACTCATACTGTGAGAATGAGTGCTGTCTGCCACCTTTTTGCCTCAATTCCATCGCCCAGTTACTTTCACTTTTGTTTCTGTGGTTATTTCTCTGTGCTTCCTAGCAGGGCTCCACACCATCATTGCTTTTCCATTTGCTTCTGGACGCTCTGGACATCCTGAGCTCTGTGTGAGCATGTCTGCTATTACACTGCACCGTAAGCACACCACAGCTGGTGACAATGCAGCAGGGACTGTGTGTCTGGAAGGCACATGAACTAATTGCATGATTTGTTTCCATCTACTATGAATGTTCCCAGTGCAAGGGCAGTTCATATCTGTGCAAGTTCACAAATCGAATGTTTGCAACTTGGTGGCTCACTGAAGGAAAATGGAAAAGATGGTTCAAAGGCACTTCAGGAATCTGTAAGATTCCAGTATTCACAGGCTGAAGGTAACAACACTAAAATAATGTTCATTGAGAAGAGAGCCCTAACACACTCTTCAACAGAAGAGTTACTTAGGAAATTGATTCTCTAGGTTCAGCTTCCCTGGCAGATAGGGGCTGTTAAAGCCACAATCTAAAGGTTATATAGGGGAATGCAATGCCCAACATGAAAGACACTTGGGTCAAGTTCATGCTCGTTAAAACTGAGGAATGGATTTTAGGAACAATGGAGGTTGAGAGAAGACTATATTTATTGGGGGAAAGAAAGCTTCTGTCTGAGAGAGGGTCAGAAGGGGACCTTAGCGGGTTGCTCAGGAATCTGCCTTTTCTAGCGATTTTTATGCAGCAAAACAATGAGGTGAGGCAGGTATAAGGCAGAATACACTGGAACTTTTACATGAGGTGGGACAAAACAGTGACCAACTAAGATTACAAGCACAATTACTCAGGTAAAATTAATTAGATCCAGGAACAAATAGGGAAGTGAGTCACACAGCAAGCAAGCATGAATATAGAACAGAGGCTTTTCCTGTAGAGGATTGGGTTAGTGACTCTTCCAGGCTTCCTCAAGATGATAGAGACCTATTTAAAATATCAATCTCAGATGTTTATCTTTAGGGAGATATGCATTTGTTACAGCAGGAGTGTCCACCTAGCTCCTTCTGAGGGCCTGTGCCTGTTTGACTACCTATAATATTTCTATGTAATTCAGCTGCCTTAAACAAAGGGACTTGGTTATTGTTCAAGCTGGTGGCAGACTTTAGTGTAACCCACAGGGAGGGAATTTTGTGGGCATGTGAACACAAGAACTGTGGATTCAAGGGAGAGTAATACCCAGAACTGTGTCTCTAAGATGATAGCATGTGAAGTTGTGGAAGTGAAGCAACACTGCAGTGGAAACTACAGACACTTGTAGAAGCTAGCACAGGGGACCATCTGAGGAAAGCCAGCAGTCAGTGAGCACATTCCACTCAACGGACCACAACTTGCCCCAGGTGCTGGCCATGGAAATGCAAATATTCATGTTTGCTCTTGCTTTGCTGTCATTCCATTCCATCACTCTATGCCTTTCTGGTATTTTCATATCTGTGCAAGTTCACAAATCAAATGTTTTCAATTTGCTGGCTCACTGAAGGAAAATGGAAAAGAAAAAGCCCTAGGATTGTGAATACTTACTCTGCACAATTGTATGTTTGAAATGTTTGATTTTCTTTTTCATTTTTATAAGTCTCATGCAAAGAATTTACATTGAGTCTCAGAAAAGACTGGACTTAGACTTTTCAACAGTGTTGGAACTGCTACAACTATGGTATCTCTTAGAGTTGGACATGAATCTTTTGGAGGCTGGAGGAGTGTGTTATAGTTTGTTTCTGCAATAGTCCACAAAGCCTCATGTATTTGGAAGGTGGTGGGATCTTGCAGACATTATACTGATTGTTGAATTCATCCACTGATAAGCTTTGCATCTAATTGTGCTTTTGTGAGACAGGATCTGTTCAGAAGAGGTAGATGCCTGGAGATCTGACCTGGATGTTAAAACTTGACCTCCCTCCCTCCTACCTTTTCTGTTTCTTGGCTGCCACAAACTACATAGTTTTCATCTACTCCCTGTACTTCTATCTTGCCATTTTTACACTGGAGCCCACAGACCATTGATTGAAATTTTAAAAAAACTGGTAGCCTAAAGAAATCTCTCCTCTTTTATGGTGTTCATTGGGTATTATATCCCAAAGAAGGCAAGTGACTAAGACAGCACCCTTGTGGAATGTTTGAAAGCAGTCAGATGACTATCCATAGGAAAGGAAGCAAGCCCTGGGCAGACACCAGTCCTGCCCATTTCTTGATCTTGGACTTCAAAGCCCCTGGAATTGTGAAACATTAGTTTCCACTGCATGTAAATTTATGGTGTTCTTGCTGGAGTAGACCATAAAAGGTAAGGGAGAATATACATTTTCATTTTCAAAAGCAGTCTTTATGTTGCAGCCTCTTATGTCTCAGCTATCTTTGGTTATTCCTTGATCAAGTAACTTTTAAGCAAGTGCATCATCTTAGAATTTCTTCATATCTTTCCAAATATTTGTCTAGACTTTCTATTTTTCAGACTATTTTAGCCTTTATTCCTGGAAAGATCCAATAGCAGCTTTCCTTGATGGCACCCGAGCTCTACTTTTTATTCGAAGTTAAGATGCCTTAACTCCTGTGTTGAAAAGAAAAATAGAAAAGCTCATCAAAACCATGGTCAACACAAAGTATATGGTAAAGAAGTGAAAGCATTAATTATATTGATTTAATTAATCCATATAATATATAGCTATTGAAATACTGCACTGTATCCTAGAAATACATGTGATTGTTGCATGTTGATGATTTTAAGTATCTAAAGAGATAGAAAATTTAATTCCTCCATCTTGATTATTACTTACTATATGTATATTAAATTATCACACTATGCACATAAAATTTCATAATTAAAATAATAATTTAAAATAACTAACACCAAATGAAATAGCCTTTATTTAGAGATAAAGAGCATTCTTAAAAACATAAGTGTCAAATATGTATATTTATGTCATATATATGCTTAAATATATTACATATACATCCATGTCTATCTATATAGATAGGTAGAATTGAAATAACAATAATAGATAAAAGATGAAAAGCTTTAAGAAAGCTGCAGCTGTAAGATATAGTAAGAGTTACACAGGGAGATGCCTGTTTTTACTTTCTAAGACTGATTTTATTATAACCTTACCACTATTAAATTCCTACAATACCATATGTACAAAAAAGTTATTTCAAAGACTTTCATTTTTCAAAAGTGATAGTACTATCAAATGAGCAGCATACCTCTATATTTCAAAAAATAATTTAAAAAATAGATATATAGAATTTAGTACTGTAACAAAGTTGAGAGTGTTGGGGCCAGAGAGATACTTCAGCAGAATAATCACCTGCTTTGGTAAGCACAAGGACGGAGTTCCATCCCCAGCACCATATGCTGTGCTGGCCACATCCCAGGCACACTGAGCCAGCACCCGGGTGTGGGCCTGATAGTGATCGACTGTACACCCGGTATGGGGAGGCTGAAACCAGAAGGATCACTGAGTCTGAGCTGCTTAGTGAAACCCTATATCCAAATACATAAAAAAGGTAAAAGTTGAGAGTTTTGATTTTAACCTAGAAATAGGGATCTTGACCTTAGTTGTAGGATAAATGAGTCTATGAATAAACATCTCAGATTGTCCATTTTAAGAATACGTGAACACCACATACATTGTCTTTTGACTGTAAACTTGATATGTCAACTTTGTTGGATTAAGAAATGATTAGTAATGGAGACTACAATACAGACTTGGCAAGGTTTTGACTCTGATTAATAAATCATGTTCTTGCCTCTTGGGTGGATCATCAAAGCTCAGTCCTTGATACTGTATGTGATTCCTCACCTTTTTTCTTTTTTTTTTTTTTTCTCACCTTTTTTCTTGAGGGCTGTTCTTTGCTTCATGTCTCACCTGTGTAAAACAAGGAGCTCTGTTTCACACGAAGCTATACTTTCAGTATACTCATCATGATAGTAAATATCACAGCTTTTATTCTCTGTATTCTAATCATTTTATTCCCATTTAATAGCTATGAAACTCTAGGCTTCTTTGAATTTGTTAAATCTTCCCTAGAGGGGCTTATTAAAACACCCTTCTTTCTATGCTGTCATTGTATTATGTGTATGGAAATCACTCACATAAGATATTTGCCAATAATATTTGGGAAGTTGTATTTTTACTCTCATGTTGCCCCTGGCCTAGGATTTCATTATTATTTGTTTTCTATATACAAGTGAATGTAAAATATGAACTGCTTCTGGCAGTCACAGAGCTGAGAGTTCACCTGATGTTTCAGCTGGGTATGTAAGAGAGAAAAAAATTTACACTCTTACACAGCAATCAATAGAAATTAATGTGATGCAATAAACTTTCTGCTGTTTGAAATGTCAGTAATATTTATTTGAATTAATATAATCGTCAATTAGAAAATAAAACCCAAGACACTGGTAGATGGTGCTATTTATTTTTCTCCTCTAATCTTCAAATAGAAAGTATCTATTCAATAAATTGCACAGTTAATAAAGCTGAAAAGCTAAAGCTGTAAGTCCAGAATAGGCATTCTATGTGAGAAGTCCTTACTGAATGTGGAATCCTCTGTTCATAAGGCTGTTGTCACTCAGCTGTTCAAACTGAATATTGGAACTAAAAAAAAATGTCAAGCACAGGCAGAATCTCCCTGACTCTGTCTGTCCAGTGAAAAATTATGTTGCTTTCCATCAAGGTGATGTTTCTTATGAAGGAAGAATTTACTCTAAAATTTCAAATTTTTGATTCTGAAAGTGATATTACTCTGCCTGTAAACGTGTTTCTCTAAGTCCCTAATTATCCTGACCATATTTGGAATGAATGATTCTTCCACAATCATCTGATCTGATTCCAAAAGCTACTTTTTTTATGACTATCAGTAAATAGATAGTCTTTATTCACACTGCTTTGGACCTTTTGAAGCGAAGATTCTTAATGATTTACATGGGAAATGAATAATTCAATAGAATTGTGTTATCAGGTAAAAGCTTTGAAATATTCTCTTTAACTGAATAATGAGAAACATATCAATGTGATAATATTTTTTTTCTTTTTCTCAAACTAAACCTTTACCACTCATTGAGAAAAACCAACAACATTGAGTTAAATATCACTATGAAAAGAGGGTGCTTAGGAATTCATAAAGCAAAGTATTATTAGACCTTGGTGAAAGTAAAGAAAAAAAGTGAAAATTGGAGTAAAGATATAGCATAAAACCCTGAGTTCTTATTCTTGTACAAAAGAAAAAAAAAGTGGAAATTAATAGAAGGATGAATCATAATAGCAAAGAAGATTTACTATGTAAAAAATGTATCATGCTCAATTTGATCTCTATTGTCAATGTAAGTTAAATAAAAATTTCAAACAAATTTTTAAATGATGAAATGAACTCACAAGCATAGTCACAGTTGCAGTATGAGAGATAATATACTGCATATAAATATATTATTTGTGTAATTTCAGTAAAGTTGTTGGCTTAAAGTTATCTGTATAAAAAATGTTCACACACATTTGAAATCTTCATGTATTATGTTGCTGCATTATTAAAAACAATGGCTTCTAGGGTGGGCCAGGTAGCTCAGCTGATTAAACCACCTGCTTAGGCAGATACAGGGGCTGAGGGGTTCAATTCCTGGCCTGCCATGCTGGCCCAACCACCAAGGAATGCTGAGATGTGGTTGAAACTGGGCTTGGTGGGATGCGCCTGTAATCCCAGAATATGGGAGGCTGAAAATAGAAGAATCAATATAAGTCCAATTTATGTGGTGAGACCCTGTAGATCCTGTATTAAATACATTAAAAAATAATGAAGGTAACAGCCTATGATGTTTAGTAACAGGTATCAGAGAAAATATTAACTATATGAAGTAAGCGCTTTTATTTTCTTTTTTATGCCATTCACAAAAATCAATTCAAGATAGAAATTTATTGTGACTATGACTCTCAAAAATTTACTAAATACTCTCATATTATTATGGTCTATGGAAGGGAAATATTGAGATAAAGAAAAAATTTGAACCCTAATTATTCAGAAGTTAAGAATTATTTTTAACAAAATATAGTATAAAGCCAGTGGTAAAGAAAACCACAAATGGGAAGAAATGCCTATGATATTTAAAGTAGGAAATGATTTCTATGAAAACTATATAAGCAATCCCCATGAGTCAACAAAAGACAATTCATTAGACAAATGAAACAAAACTCATTGGCACACATTACACAGGGAGAAACATGAGTGGCTAACAAATTGTGAAAAGTGGCTCAAACTCATTTGTAATGACAGAGCTGTGACTGGAAACCTGTAATGAGTTGATATTTTATTGTCAACAAACTGACAGAAACTTACAGGCTACAGTGAAAATAATGCATCACTATGCACTGGAGAGGAAAATTGATATATGTATTGTAGAAAATGATTTTTACATTAATTACTGAAGTGGAAGATATTCATGCTTCTTAACTGATAACACATCTAGGTAAGTTTTTTTTTTTTCCATCGGGCTGCAGGACATATTCTCAGTAACAGAACTCACTGTAGCTTTAGGCAGTAGGTAATGAGAAACACAACTTATTATTAGTCAGCATTGTAATGGATAAATATTTGTGGTATGCCCATGGAATGAAGGCCATAACGGATGCAACTGCAATGAATTAGTTATTTCCTTTTGATATGTATTTTGTATCAATAATAATGGTGTCTTAACAAACATCATGCAAATTTAACAAAGCCTAGTTATTTTACCCCAGATGATGTTATTTATGGATACTTGAAGTAATAAATACAAATAATCACTGAAACTATGAAATTGATAACATATGCCAATAACTTCTGACTGTGTCTTAGGAGAAGAAAGTATTATATACAATTTGAAAACACAAACAACATTCAGATGTTTCTTAGTTGTTTATTTAATCATATAGATAGGTAGATAGGTAGATAGCGAGATAGACAGAGAGATAGATAGATAGATAGATAGATAGATAGATAGATAGATAGATAGATAGATAGAGAGAGAGATCTGTACAAATTTGCTGTCTGTGAAAGACTGAATGTTTTCTCTCTAGATGACTCTCCTTAGGCACACTCTACAGTGTCGATCACTTTCCTCTGTGGCCCTCATAATCTCCTTGATCAGAAAATTTGGGACACCACTGAGTTACAGGATGTTACAGTACAGGTTCTCTTATGTCATGAGTCCTCATTGACCTTGAATGGCTAGGGCAACAATATTGGCTATACTTGTGGCCCTTCTTTTTGTCTAATTTTTGGTCTGCAAACTTAAGTTGTTATCCCTCCAGAAGAGAAGCTTATTATTATTATGCTACAACATAGGCAACTGAGCCTATCTTCACTATCTGTTTGAATATCAAACATCTTAGTTATAATATGGAACAGATATTTTTCATCAAGTATTCATATGTTAAACTTTAAATCCCTACAGAATGTGAAGAAAAAATAAAAAAATTAAAAATAGGGATAAACAATTACATATTTTTGCATAGAAATTTAGAAACCTAACCATATATAGCGCTCATCCACATGGCTGACACTAACAAAGGATCTACAATCTGGGGTACAGGGTTTCAGGGTAAGTTCTGAGGAGTTTTGACTGACCTTGTCTGATACAGAAGTTACATTTCTTGTTATATAGGTATTGCTTTATCTTGGTCTTAACCATCCAGCAGAAAAGTATAAAAATGAGGCATAAAAAGCAAAGCCATATTAATATGCTGAGCTGTAAAAGACTCAAGTCAACAACTTCCGACATTGCCAGTTCTATGGATAACCCACTACTATTATGGTCTACTGGACTATATTGGATTATTTTGCTGAATTCATGCATCTACAATATTTAAATGGCAATGGAATACCCATCTCTGACAAAACTAAACAAAAAAGAGGATACAAATGAAGGACCATTTTGTATCTGTATATACAAAATAGTTAGGTTAGATATACAGCTACTTTCTGTTAATTCAATGAGAAGAAAGATTTGTGCTAACAATGTTTGGATGGGATATCATGTCTGCATCTTGTACTATGAATAACTACTAAAAAGACAATAATATGCAATGTATTAATTATTGTAACTGTCCTACTAACCTGTTTTGAAACTGTCTCATTGCTCTTTGTTTCTCAGTAAAATTAATAAAAAAGAGATAGAGAGAGTAGTTACCAAATAATTTTATACTATTTTCTCATTATATTTGACACCAGATGTTATAATGAGCAGGTTGTCATTATTAAAGCATTTCTGTCAACTATTAATATATAATATTAAAGCATAACAAATAGATTATTCTGGAAACCAAGCATCATTTGGATTCACATGTTGTAGCCACAGTTAAGGTTTCAGTTATCCTAGTTTCTGGAATAGCTTTATGAGATGGGGAAATGTGAAAATATTTGGCCTATTAAAGTATGCAAATTGTTGGTGCTGTGTATAAAATGCTACATTTTATTTAATAAAAATTTAAATGTTTTCTAGTACCATCTTACAATTCAGTTATAAGGTCACTGTTTTAGTGGCTTGCAAGGTAAATAATCTAATGATATGTAATAAAGACAAAAGAAAAAACAATATTATATTTGCCAGTATTGTCCTTCCCTTGACAATGATAGGCAAGAGAGTTACTCTCAGTAAGAATTAGATTCAGCTATGTGCAAAAAAGAAATGGACAAATATAAAGTAAATCCTTGTTAAATATAGCCTTACATAATTATCTTACATTTTCAACAATCGTTAATCATGGATTTTAATA
>NW_004524718.1:900636-902061 GCF_000260255.1 Octodon degus
AAAATAGTTCTAATTTAAAGTGTTACAAAGTATATTTCATATTCATACGTATTATTTAATTTTAATTCAACAATTTTAGGTGAAATAAACTTGAAGACTGTTTGACAGGTGAAACATCTGAGCAGTTTGTATATTTAGAAGGTATGTAAGGTACTATATTGGAATGTAGATCAGTCTTACTGCAAAAACTAAAAGATCCAGCTTCATTAAACCTGCTTAGACCCTGAAAACTCATAGAAAAGATTCACAGAAATAAGATGTTCTAAAACTATGTTCATAGTGCTCTCAAATCAGTGCTTAAAACTAGTTCAATGTAATCTCATTGTTTACACACATATGCAGAAAATAAACTTTTTTACAACAGGGTCATAAGACAAATATAAAAATGACAGTGAAAAAATGACAAGAGAATGTCAAAAAAGCAAAACATTAAGGGCTGAGGGAGAAAGAACAGCTATGTCATGTCCAGATATAACTTACTTTGAGCAGTCGATTATTCGACAGTTAGGATGGGACTGCAAGAGCAGGTAGATACCTCAGAAAGTTACCTGAAAACTTTTATGATATTTTATGGTTAGATTTGATAAAAAACTTAAAGTTTCAATAATTGATTATAGTTGAAGAGCTAGAAGATCTAAATAGAAGTTTTTAGTGTGTTGATAACAAAAAGTATACCAAGAAGTACGAGCAATAGAATGAGTCATCAACCAAGAATCTAACAAAAAGTTACTAGTTCTATACTTAAGCTCATTGAAGTTTATAGAATTAAAAATAAAAATGAAAGTTAAATTATTTGGAAATTTTTATTAAAAATGTTAGAGAGACTGTGAGATGGCTTAGTGGACAGAGCACCTGCTTAGGCAAGCACAGGGACTGTGGCTCAATTCCTGCAACCTCATGCCATGCCTGCCCTGTCCCCAGGCATGCTGAGCTGGCCACCAAGACTGGGCATGGTGGAGCATCTCTGTTTAATTACAGCTCTGAGGAGGCTGAAGACAGGAGGATTACCAGGAGTCCAAGCTGTGCAGTGAGACCCTGTATCTAATACTTTAAAAAATTAAATAAGTAAATAAGTAAATAAGCAGAAAAAGTTACAAAACAGAGTTTAAATCTTAGGGCAGAATGCATTTTCTTTAATGTCTTATTTTTCAATTTCTTTTACATTGGACTCTTAAAATAAAAATAATAAAAAGTAAATATACTGAAAGTCAGAATAGTAAATATGGTCTGCCGAGTTCCGGGAGCCCCCAGACCCAGTCCTAGCCCAGGTCCGGTGAGTGTGCCGAGAGTTTCCTGCTACCCTGCGCCGGCGGGACCAGTCCCAGCCCAGGCACAGCGTGGGCCGGAACCTCTCCCAGCCCCGCGGGCCGCCCCCCACCACTCTGCAGTGCCTCCCCCACCCCGCCCTCCAAGTAGGATTTTCTG
>NW_004524718.1:907601-910158 GCF_000260255.1 Octodon degus
CTTAGGAAAAATGGGGTACACCGATGAATTTCCATTCTGTATCTGTGTATTCAAAGTGGTTGGGGTAGATATATAGTTGCATTGTCTTAATGAATGGAATGATTTGTTCTATTGGTGTTTGTAAATAGGATCACAAGTCCGCATCTAGTACAGCAATTAACCACAAAAAAAAAAAAGAATAGTAAATGTGTGCAAAGACTAAACACTATTAACATTTTCAGTGAGGTGGATGAAATTTGAAGACAAGAAACTAGGTGAATTTAGACAGAAACAGAAAAATGAATGATCATTTCTCTTTCATTTAAGTAAAATGAGATTGAACTGAAAGAGACTGAAGTGAAAGTAGAACAGTGACTTTTAAGGATAGGAAGGAATGTGGGGTAGGATGAGGCATAGTGATGCATTTAATGCCTACTGTCTGCCTCTATGGACACACAACCATAACTGTAATTAGTATGCAGTGAACTTTAATATAAATCAGTAAGTAAATGAAAAGGAAAGGCCTCTTGGTGACCAGTAAAAATATATTCAAAGTGTGAATAATTACTGTAGGCAAAATGTTCAATTTTGAACCACACTATTTTATAAAATTTTCACTATAATATTAATAGTCATAAAAATATAAAATGGATTACAAAAATTATGAAATGTTAATTTAAACCAAAGGAAGACTAAAATCTTTTAGCTTAAAATAATGGAGCCAAGAAAGTCATACATTTTATTTATTTGCAAGTGTAAAGAAAAAATTATGAATTTTCTTCATTTCAACAAAAATTTTACATTGTTACATTTTGTAGAATTTAAAGTTATTCATTAAAAAATTAGTGAATAACATTTTTATCATGCAAGGCACATAAATATAATTATACTATGCTAATTTTAAATGACATGATTTAAATACTAATAAATTTGCATTTCCAAGGATAATTGAGAAAATGGGATTTGTTTCATTAAGTTCTTCAAGATGTCTCTAAACAAAACACTGCCAAAAGTATAAATATATTAAAATAATGAATTTGTTATTCTTATCTTTCAGTATCCTACTCAATTGTTATGGAAAAGAGATTTATTTGTACCATTTAACTGTCATGTGCAAAAAAATTAGAAAATACTTATATTAGGACAAATTCGGCACTACTGTGAAGCAAGCACACTGAGCCTAAGCAAATCACCTAATTTTGTTTTGTCTAAAGTTAAACAATAAAAATAACTCACTACACTTTCTATCTTTCTCTAAATGTTTCTTTCAGTTGACTCCAGCTATTTTACCATCGTTGTTATACCTACTGAGAAAAAAATAGTGCTATAAATTTAAAAGCAAGAAACAAAATCCATGTAGTGCTCGAAGGATAATGAGCTCACTCCTGCCAGAAAGTGACTTATTTTCAATATAAATCCTGTGCTCAGCCCATCTTTTCTGTCAGAAAATGTGGAGGCTTTATCCCTAAGAGCACCTGAGTGTAGAGAGCAAGTGCAGAGCTGCGCGATCAGAAATTAAGGTGCTTGAACAGCCTCCTTGTTTATTTCGCACTTGCACACGAGTGATATCTGCTTTTAAATTTATGGCTTCTTATCCTGTTATATTTGTGAGGAACATTAAATGTTCTTTACATTTAGAGAAAGTGATGAGTGAACAAGTTTCATGTCACAGATATAAAATTGATTGTTTAATAATCAACAGAATGTCACTTTTTCTGTTACAGTTTAAAAATATGCCATTTATAACAGAAAGAATTAATAATTGATAAACTATTTATATTATAAACTACCTGTAGATATGTATAATGACTTTTAAAAATTGTCTTGTATCATGTAATGTAAAAGCTTGGTGTACTGTGTGGGAGAGCTTCTGGCTGTCCTGTGCCTCTCCGGTCCAAATCCACACACACCTCCTGAGTGAGACCCTTGGCCGCGCCCTTAGGACCCCACCTCCACTCCGGAGTGTCCCCCCCCACCATACTGCCAAGTGAGTGAGAACTTCTCCGGTGTTCTCCAGACCCCCAGATAGAAACCAAGCCTAGGCACAGCGAGTGTGAGGGAGATTTTCCCCTCCCTCTACACCCACTTGTCCCCTTCAGACCCAGATCTGGCCTGGGATACAGGCCTGGGATGAAACTCTGCAGCTCCAGTCCCTGCAGACAGAGTAGGGGACAGAACCATTCAGCTTGTGCAGGAGCAGAACGTCTGGTCAGAGGGGCACAACAGGTTCACTCCCAAGGGATGCAACAGAAAGGAGCTGAGCACAGCAGCCAGAACCAAGCCAGTTACAACAGGAAAATTTTAAACTTTGTAGATCGGCACCTGAATTATCATAGGTGCTAAGGTTATAACTGCACCAAAATTCTACAACAAAGGTCAGAAGACAGTGCTATACAAAATGACAATGAGAAGGAGCAAAATTCAATCCGAGACTCCAAGCCTGCCCATAACAAGTGCAGAGGACACTAGCACACAATAAGTTGGGAATAGCACAGAGGAAATCAATGAATCACTAGCATCTGAAATAAAGAAAACTGCAGAAAGATATAAAGGAACTCAGATCAGAAATAAAAAAAAA
>NW_004524718.1:910478-911391 GCF_000260255.1 Octodon degus
GAAGACGCTGGTGCAGCTAGTGAGACGGTAAGAAAAGATCTCTTAAAAACAACTAGGATGCAGGAAAAATAATTCATCACATGGGAAAAAAAAAACATTCTCTCAAGCTTTCACAGAGAGCAAATTGGTCAACCAATGACCATGACTCATCCGTATGGCTGACACTGACAAAGGATCTACAAACTGAGGTACAGGATTTCAGGTGAAATCCTGAGGGAATTTGACTTACCTTTACAGATACAAAAGCTACATTTCTTGTTATATAGGTCTTGCTCTTACTTGGTCTTAACCATGCAGCAGAAAAGTATGAAAATGAAGTATAAAAAGTAAAGCCATATAATATGATGAGCTGTAAAATGCATAAGTCAACAAATTCAGACATTGACAGTCTTATGGAAAACCCACTACTATTATGGACTATGGGACTATATTTGGATATTTTGCTGTATTCATGCACTTACAGTATTTAAATGGCATTAGAATGCCCTTTTCTGACAAAACTAACCCAAACAGGGGGATACAAATGAACGACCATTTTGTATCTGTATACTCAAAATAGTTAGGATAGATACACAGCTCCATTCTCTTAATTGAATGAATACAGAGGTTTGTTCTAAGAGTGTTTGAGGCAGGATATCAAGTCTGCATCTTGTACAATGAATAACCACTAAGACAACAATACTCAATGCATTAATTATTGAAAATATACTAGTAATCGTTATGAAACTGTCTCATTGCTATTTGTTTCTCAATAAAAATATTTTTTAGAAAAGGTAAAAGCTTATGTCCTTTAGCAATTTTTATTTTACGCTTGCTTTCTTAATTCAAACAATATCTAAGTACCATACAGAAGAGAAATGGTTTTTTAACAATACTTTGACATATTAAAACTATACATTTGCATGAGATAACA
>NW_004524718.1:911626-944713 GCF_000260255.1 Octodon degus
TTCTGTACACGGATTGTTCCATTTAGCATAATGCTTTACAGTTTCTTCTATGTTGCCTAAAATGACAAGACTTCATCCTTGTTATTGTTGGTTCATACTTTATTATGAATAAATACCACATGCACTCAATCCACGATTTCCATTTTTGGCTATCTTATTATGAGTAGTTTTGCAATAAAAATGAAGGTACAGATGTGCCTTCAACACTGTCATTGCAGTGCCCTCATATCATTTGGATGGAAGGGATGCATTTGATGATTGGATCACATGGTAGTTTTGCTTTTTATTTTTCTGAAGAAACTCCACAATATTTCTCTTAATTATTATATATAAAGTTATTCAATAAATACACAGTACATTATCTTATCAAGGATGCATTTGGTTTTACAAAGTAGATGTCTGACAATGAGGAATGTGAAAAATCAAAACTAGATTGTGAAGTGCATCTGAGATTATGTTAGATCTGAACCCTTTCTTGCACTCTAAACCAGTTCCTTTTTTTTTTTTTGCAGTACCAGGAATTGATCTCAGGACCCTGCGCTTGCCAGGCAAGCACTTTTTCTACTGAGCTATCTTCCTGGCTCTTTTTTTCTTTTTCTTTTCTTTTTTAAAAAAACAGTTCCTTAATGTCTCAGCTTGCCCATTGACAACCTGACAGTGATGGTATTTTTATTCAGATTAAATTTATGTTTGTGTGGAGATCTCTGAAAGATTATAGATTACACTTCCCAAAAATTCTCGCTGATAATCTCTGAAGTTTATAGATTACACATTCCAAAACTGCTTACTGATAAACAAAGGTTAACATATAAATTTTCAAACTGCTGTTTCAGTTCGCCAAACACAGAAAACAGTACTCTGTCTCTTCAATTATTAACCCCAAGGGTGCTTTTCTCCCATCTCTATAAAATCTGTCAACATCTTAGAAATCAAAGCTCACAGAAATAAAGGAGAACGGTACCTATAGACTTAATCCAGGGTTCTACAGCTTTCAGAACTTACAAGCTGATCTTCAAAAAAGTTAATGTTCAGCCACACATAGTCAACTAAAAGAGACATAAAATAAAATTTAAAAGAAAAATGTTTGTGCACATGGAAAATAGGAATTATCAGTATGTATCTGCAACACCCTCAGGTTTCTACTGCTCAAGTTCCCATGTTAGACTTACTGTTTGCTTTTACTACAGAAAATGTGCTTTTGCCAATAAATACAAAATAAGTAGGCTTAAATATCCCAAAATTTGTTTTTCCAATGCATGG
This sequence comes from Octodon degus, assembly GCF_000260255.1. Classification (NCBI taxonomy): domain Eukaryota; kingdom Metazoa; phylum Chordata; class Mammalia; order Rodentia; family Octodontidae; genus Octodon; species Octodon degus. The sequence continues at coordinate 912,887 of NW_004524718.1, forward strand.
ACAATTGAACCATGTCTCAAATTTTTAGAAGAGTTTTATTTAGATATACATTATGCATTGGAGAGTTTCTCTATATAGTTTTCATACAACGAAAGGATGATCTGGTAATCATTTAAACTTTACAGTATTTCTTATCAGTAAAAATACATAACTTCATTCTGGGTAATTTGTAAAGATGTGTGGTCTAGGACACGATCCATATTGGAAAATATCCCATACACACTTGAGAGTTAAAATTCATTTGGCTACTATTAAACAGGTAATTTTTTCCTATTCATTTCCTTTTTTATTTTCAAATTAATTGTATTAATACATTTTAAATATACATAATATGTTTATCCTGGGAAATGTATATATAATATACCTTGATTCTTTTTTATAAGCACCAAACAATATCAAATTTCAAATTTCATCTAAGATTTTTTTCTATTTATCTCTTTTAAAGAATTTTTTGCTTTGTCTATTTAAATTCCTCATTTTAAATAAAACCATAGTATTTCTTTAACTTCCTAAACATTTGACTTTTAATCTTGAAAAGTCTCTCTCTCTCTCTCTCTCTCTCTCTCTCTCTCTCTCTCTCTCTCTTTTTATGGGTTTGGCACATGATCTCATTACATAGCACAGACTCATAGTGATCCTCCTGTTTTCAGCCACCCTAGAGCTAGGATTACAGACATGCACAATGCCGGGACTCAGTTGCTGGCTCAGAGTGCCCCAGGGGTGGAGCCAGCATGGCATGCAGGACCGGGTATCGAACCCTGGTCCCTATGTTTGCCAAAGCAGGTGCTTAGTCCACTGAAGTATCTCTCCAGCCCTGAAAAAAATCTTTCTCTTAATCACTGATAATATAAATATTAAAGTATATTTTTCTACTAATATGAAACCTACAAAGCTTTCCTTAATTTGCATTTATATGGTATAACCATGTATTTTAGGTTTAATCTTGACATCTCTATATTTATATTGTAGTGAATGCAGAATTTTTTACTTTTTTAAGACAGTATTTTACTACCCAGTACAGCCTAGTCTTAAACCCACTGTGTAAGCCAGGGGAGCTTTGAATTCTCAGTGATCATTCTGAGTGCTAGGATTACAGGCATGTGCCACTGTGCTCATTAGAATTTCTTCCTTCACTTTTCCTCTTTTTTTTTCCTCCCTGGGTCAGGGGTGATTTGATACCAGACCTCAGTATGTAATTCAGGTTGTCCTCAAACTCACAGTGAGTCTCTTGCTTCAGCCACTAAAGTGCAGAGGAGTGTGCCACTCTGTCTGGAACTTCTTCCTCTCTTCTTGGTTTTTGTAGTTAAATTAAGATTATATACTTTTTATTTGCTTAGATGATTTCAATTTAATGTAATCATCAGTATGTTATGCTGTATAGTTTCATGCTGTTTTTAGTTTTCGTTAGTCTAGTTTGTCTTTTGTTATATGGTTTCTTTTTTTAGGGATTCAATTTTTCAGTAAGTTCACTTTAGGTCAAGTATTGGTTTATTTGCTATCTGCCTTATTTTCTAACATATTTCTTGATCTAGTGTTTAAAACATCAATCATCAACTTATCAACCTGCAAATCACACTCATCACTGGGTGTTGAAGCAGGATTGGCTCCATACGCTCAGGACTACAGGATACAGAATTCCTAGGATGCTAAAGTCCTCATGTGAAGTGGCATAACAGTTCTCATAACCTACACACCTCCTCCCACTCACTGTGCTTTAAAACCAGAAGAGTCTATATTTGATACTAACTACAACTTAAATTCTGTTCACAGCTACTAAAATGTATGTGAACTCATGGCTGTGGAGGCTGAGTGAACATCCTATTGCATATAAAGTCTCAGAACCATACGACAATGAATCTCTCTTTCCCTGTTAAATGTGCCTTTGTTGCCATATGTATCCTTTGTATCCTCCTCTGCTTTATGAAATATGTGGTCAGCTGTTCAATAGCTGTTTCATTACATTTTATTTGTATTTTTTTATTCATTGATTTTTATTTTGGTGTTACATATAAATATTATGAAATATGTACATTCTATAGGCACATATTAATGCCAAGTTCCAGTTCCACTGACACGGTGATGTACAAAATCTAAAATACATGATTACACCATATAAATGCAAATTAAGGAAAGCTTTGCAGATTTCACATTATTAGAAAAATATACTTTAATATTTATATTATCAGTGATTAAGAAAAGATTTTTTCAGGGCTGGAGAGATACTTTAGTGGACTAAGCACCTGCTCTTGAGATTGTCGATTGTGTATATTGTGTGTTTTTGTCTGCTGGACACTATTTTATAAAAATAATATTTTCTGGTACATATGTTAATCCTTGGAATCTCTTGTTATTTTTTACTTTCAACTTTTATTATTGAGATCATGGAAGAAAGTTTAATTTGGGCCTAAGTTATTACTCCAACTCTGATTCAAATGTCCCAAATTCTATTCTCGTTGAAGTACAGAACATAAATATTGAAAGATGGCAGAAAAAAAATCAATAGGTAAGGTGGCCAGTGGAGGCCTGGAGCATCCATAGCAGCACAGAATGGTGAGTATGCCATTTTTTAAGTGAGTTTTTACTATGCAAAATGCAGGACCGTGAGTGCAATAAATGCTAAACTTTCAAGAGAAAGCAAAATTTCATACTTTTGTGTTAAATCTCTCATTTGTTGATATTAGAAATCAAGAAAAACTTTAGAACAAAGGAAAAGCAGAGTATGTAGTGGACAATGAATAGAGATGTGGCATTGATTTATTTAAAAGGATTATGTTACATATAAATATTATGAAATATATACATCCTATAGGTACATATTAATGCCAGGTTCCAGGTCCACTGACACAGTGATGTACAAAAGATAAATAATTTTCTGGTCTGGTACATGGATAATCCTTCAAATACCAAAATATTCATGGAAATAAAAATGAACTACTAATTTCTCTAATTTATACACCTCTTTTCTGATTTCTTTGAGTTCATGATCATATTTGAAAGCTGCAAAGCTCATTTCTGTACGATTCACTGTGGCAACACAGTGTGTGAATATGTGAAGCAGTTTTTTTTATACCTGGGAGAGGAGAGAAAATAATATAGAAAATACATCAAACATAATGTTTCTACATATGGTGTCTGTATTAAGTGTCTCAGAATAAAAGAGTTCAAACATACTTGAAGATGTTCTGGAACAAAATATCCCTATATTCAAAGAAACTCAGTCCATATGTCATCTTTTTAAACAACACCTGGCTATTTACTTAACCTTTTGAATAGTGCAGCAGATTAAACCATAAGAAAAGGAACAACAAAACAGGCAAAACCTTGTCTTGCCTCCCTGGTTGCAGGAAATCTGACTTAAAAGCAATTTAAACTGTTTCTTTTTCTACAATATGTGGAAAAATTGTTAGGCAACTGCTAATTTTGATCAGCTACAAAGTCTTCTAATAGGAGAAGAACAATATGAATATATTGAAGTGCCAGTGAGTTAGCTCAGTGAACTAACCACCTGCTTAGACAAGTGCAGGGACCAGGTTTGATCCCCAGCCCCACATGCTGCATCAGCTCACCCCTGGGCACCACGTGCTGCACCAGCCCCAGCCCTGGGCGTACTGAACTGGCCACCAAGACTAGGCATGGTGGTGCATGCCTGTAATCCCAATGCTGTGGTGGCTGAAAACAAGAGGATCAGGAGGATCACTATGGGTGCAAACTGTTATAGCAGTTTTGTGGGCCAGGTGTTCAAGTGTACAATCACTGTCCTATTTCCCCCACTTTATCAGTTCACACTGTTGTAACTTGGGGCACACATTTGACTCTAAGTTCCTCACCTAGACAATGCACAAAGTACTATAGGGTTATTGCTGTATTTTTAAAGTAAAAAGATATGCATAAAGTGCCTGGCACATAATAGGAAATCAGTAGGCGGTACCCCAAAGAGAGATGATAGTTATCAACTGTTACATGACCAGAATTAAATTAAAATATCTGCCTTTGTGGTATGTCTAGTATTGATGTAGGTTGTTCTAATGAAATTCCATCTAGGAACACTTCAAAATCAGGATGCTCTCTTTCATAGTGCCCCAGAATGTTGGGATTACAGACACAGACCACCACACCGGACTCCAGAATGTCCTTAAATTTGTAAAGTAATGTTTGATATCAAATGTGTAAGAAGTCAAAAAAGAAGTTATTTGTTATTTTGCTTTTAGAAAAATATTTTTTTGTAAATTGGGCAGAAATGGAATCGCATGTTCAAATTGCAACCACTAGGAAACATAACCTGTACAAAATGCTTGTTTAAATTTACTAACCTAAAAAGCCTTTCCAAAATAATAATTGACATACCAATACACTGTATTACTGTACAGTTTAAAAATATAACTTGTTAAAAAAATAAAAAATAAAAATATAACTTGTTTAAGAATAGGTAAGATGGCTGAATGTGGTGGCTCACACCTGTAATATTAGCACTTAGACAGCTGAGGAAGGAGGGTCACTGCAAGTTCAAGGTCAGGCTGACTACGGCATGAGTTCAAGGGCAGCTTGAACTGCATAGTAAAACCCTGCCTCAAAAAGACAAAAGAAAATATAAGATGTATTTTGAATAGTCCTTAAATACATTGCACACCATGTATTCCTCCTGTGAGTAAAATGTAAATTACATCTTTAATGGAGCAAAAGAATAGTACTGCTTAGAAATTAATACCATTCTCTGAAATAATTTTACTTTTAATTTTGTAGAATGGAAACAGTACAGAAATTTTTTATTAGTAAATAATACGTTGTAGAAAAATCTTAAAATCTGTAGTTGAAATAAAGACATTCAGAAATGTATGTGTGTACCTATTTGTGTGTCAAAGTGTGTGTGTGCATGTGTGTGAATACTATTGTGTATATGACTAAAAATGCTTACACTTTCATAGAATTCCCAAAGATACCAATTTCTTTCATCCATTCTAAAGAAAGTGTTAATTGCATGCAATAGAAACAATTTCTACTGATTATTTTATGATTTCAAACATAAATGGATAAGATATTCCGCAATGTAAAACCATGAAGAAAGATATTAATCAAACTCAAATACTACGCACATTATCATGATGAAGACTCATCATTTCCCATTGTTCTATCTGTGTGAATATAAACCACATTAATTAATGTTAAAGAAAGCTTCTTTCATATCTTTTAAAATTCCCTGTATTACAAAAGATGAATTATTTTAAAAACATGAAGACTAGGTGTTTTGAAATGATATCTCTCAACATATGGTTCAAGTTATTCAGTGGTTATGATCTGGGGCTTTGTTTTTGCTTTTGACCTCTATGAAGCATGTTTTCTGTGACTCACAGTTATTAGTTAGTAGGGACTAACCCTGAAATAATTATGTTCATTTACAAGTATTTTGTGTCCAAATGCCTATTTAAGCAGTATGCTTCAGGGACCCGGGAGATGGCTCAGTAGAATAAGCGCTTCCCCAGCAAGTGCAAGAGTCTGCGTTCAATCCCAGGTTCGGAAAAGAAAAAAAAAAAGTACACTTCAATTATAATTTTTAAAAGCATAGAATGGCTACTGATAGACAAAAGGCAATCATAACAGAAATAACTCTGAAATGTCATAATGGAGATTTTCTGCAATCTACCTAAAACACAGCAGTAAAGCACTGTACATCTCAGCATTTAAAATATTCTACAACAGTTAGGTGTTTTTTCTGAAAGATTTTTTCTTCAGGAAATATATTTTTAAAATAAGTCTATTAAAGTTTTTCATTATTGCCCATCAATCATTTAAGTGCTATAGATGATGTTATTAGAGAACTATAGAGAGCTAAGTCAGACAGACATTAGTAGGTGGTCAAAGAGGAATCGTACCCTTGAAATAAGTACAAAAGAGAAGACAGGCCAAAGTGGTACCTGGAGGCAAATCTGAAGGGAACCAGGCTGCTAGGGGGAGACTCAAGAGACCCGCTAGCCCCTCTAGAGATAAATACCAGTATGAGGTTATACTGCAATTAGCACTTCCTAGTCCAGTGAGCCCAGAGTAGCTTCAGACACATAGCTGCTCAGAACATCTGGATCCATCCACACTCCCCTTCCTCTCCAGGAATACATCGGTTTTTCTGAAATTAGAATTTATAAATGAAAGTTGATGAATAACGAATGCCATATACTCTGCTGATGCGCCTTGCTTCCACTATTAGCTAAGTTACTATATTAGAAGGCCTACATATGGGGTGTAGTTTGATCCACATTATATACCCACTTTATGACCTTCATGTATAAAATACCCCTGACAAAGATTCTTAGTAGCAACACTTTATGGACTCCACCTGGTAATCCAAGAGCTATTCTTTTCTACTTATTTTCAATAAAACTCTGCTAATCTCTTCTTTTGTTTTTCCAACTTCACTCCTTGATGTTGTGAGACTACAAACTTGGCACATTTAATATCTAAGAGGTTGGAACTTATTTTCCACATTAAACATAGTTTTCTCCAAATAGGTCAGGGTAGAAGTTCTACACAAAGGAATGGCACAAATCATTCTCACGAAGCTTGGAAATGGTGTAGTGGGTGACATGTTTCTTAGTACTTAGAAATACATATTCTAGCTCTCCAAGAAGAAAATGTATCCTAGAAATAATCACTCAGCAGGATTTTATGAACCCATAAAATGGTTACATATGCATGAAACAAATAGAAAGGAATTAACTTAACCAGCAGCTAAGTACTTATTTTAGCATACTAAAAATTAATTTTTATTTATTATTATTATTTTATTTTTATTTTTATTTTTGGCGGAACAGGGGATTGAACTCAGGCCCTTGTACTTGCCAGGGAAGCGCTTATTCCACTGAACCATCTCCCCGGCCCCAATTTTTGTTTTAAAACTTAAATTTGTTTTTACAAACTTGTACTTTAATTTTTAATTATTTTTTATTTTTGAGGTACCACTTTCTTTATGAAATTAATGAAATATAAACAATGGTGAAGTTACTTAGTTATGAGGATTTTATTTTTGGCATTAGCCAAATAGTATACTTTCAATAGACCTCCCAAAGTTTATACTATGTGTGATGCACCAGAGACAAATTCTAGGTACTTGTGTATTCAAGCACAGAATTGCAAGTGTCTGCACAATGGTCAAAGAAAAATCAGCTACATTTATGGAATCTACTTTAATGGGAAGGTTTGCAGTTCAGAGGAGTTCTGTGTCAACAGGAAAATAATAAGGACAAGTGAAAAAGTGGTTGATGACGGCAGAAAAATAGAATAAGATGAAGATGTATCAGGATTTCGATGGTTATAATGGGTTGTTTCTGTTAGAGCTCTCTGGATAAGCTTGACAGAATGACTGACAGTGTCCTGGAGTCATCTCATAGTCTCTGAGTGAGTGCAAGTCTCCCAGAATTAGTGTTTTAATCCCATACCTGACACATGGTGCCTATGCATGAACCATCACTGACATTAGAGTGGGAATAAGGCAGAGCCATGTGATCAAACATGTGTGTGTTCTTGGATGGAGCTTTAGACCTTTTCTGGATCTTCATTGCTTTTGTTCTCCTTCTTTTAGGACAAAGCATTTGACAATTCAGAAGGCTAGCAGAATGACTGAAGAGGCAGCCAGGAAATAAGCCTTTTCATAATTTGTGGAGTGAGAAATAAGAAAAATATGTGAGTCTAGAGTCAGCAGAGAAAAGCTTGTTTCAGTCTACTACAATCTTTCAGTAAGAGTTTCACACTGTAAAGGTGAGGGACTAATTCAAAAACCATAACCTCAGGCAGAGAAAACACATACAAACCCCAGGAATTATACAAAAGTGAACCAATGTGTCACTGTACTTAGATACTGGAAGGATTATCATAAGTTGTTCCTGAGAATGTTTATGCTATTCTGGGCTTCAAACTCGTTCAAATGTTTTAACTTATCTAGAATTTAAACAAAAATAAAGAAGAACACAGAAAGAAAAAAGACAACATTTTTTGATACCAGGTCAGTAGACTCTAACCAGAAGGTTCATGTCGTAGGCTGACTATAAAGACTTTAAAAATCTTTATTTTAAATATTTAAAAGTTAATAATCAAATAAGACAGCTAAAAAAATAATAAAACCAAGTAGGAAGTTTGTGACGTAAAATAAAAGCAATTGCTTCAGTGAGGTAAAAATGATAGAAGTTCAACTCAAAACAGGTTGCCATAAGCATAATAATTCGATCCCCAGCAATACGCGCTGCATGGCCCCTCCCCCCAGGGGCGCTGAGTTGGCTACTGAGTCTGCCTGTGGTTGGCTCACCTGTCATCCCAGCACCGAGAGGCTGAAACTAGGAGGAACACTTTGACTTCAAGCTGCATAATGAGACCCAGTACTATGTACCCAATACATGAAAAAGGCATATTAAAATAGGCACACAACTATATTTCAGGTAAATGCAATTAAATGAAAGAAAGATAAAATTGCTTTTTGAATTAAACCCTGTGTGATAGCATAATTCAAAAAATGAAATGGAGGGGCTGGTGAGATAGCTCTGCTTAGGCAAGTTTAGGCAAATACAGGGACCATGTTGAGCCTGCCAGAGTCCAGGCATAGTGGCACAGGCCTGTAATCCCAGTGCTGAGGAGACTGAAAGCAGAAGATCACTATGAGTTGGAGCTTCTTAGAGAGACCCTGCAACAACCAAATACATTAAAAAGAAATAAAAATAAATAAATAAATAAATAAATAAATAAAAGAAATGGATTTCATACTTGAAGTAGTTGAATGAAAAGGGCACCCTATATTATCATTTAGGAGTGCTAAAACTATATGGTGATATAACTGCATTATAACACGTTTACACAGTTAGTGTGTTTGATTTGACTAGTATTGATGACTTGGCACCATCACCACGACCCAGACAGCATTTTCCGTTGCTCCAAAGTTTCTGCGTGCTTCATTATAATCAAGTGTTACCAGCCTGCAGTTCTTGACAGCCACTGACCTTTGTTCTGTGCCCATTGACTTGGTACATTTTGTATAAATTTGCATAATTCGTACTAATGATATGCTCTTATTGTGGGCTGGCTTTTTAAACGGGTATAATTATTTTAAAATGTAGTTATGCTGTTGAGTATGCACCAATGGTTCTTCTGTTAATCTGTGTAGTATTCTATAAAATGCATATAAAGCAATTAGTTTATCTACTCCGTTGAGGAGTGCTTGATTTCGCTTCACTTTGGAGATACCACAAATGAAATAGCTAAACAAGTTAACATACTTATGTATTCTGGATATGCTCTTACTTAATTTGGGAAAATACTGAGGAGCCAGATATGTGGCTCATATTACATGTAAGTTTTCATACTTTAAACAGCTTCCAATCTGTTTTTCTACATAAAAAAATTGTATATGTATTTATTTATTTAATGTATTTAGGACAGAGTCTACAGGGTCTTGCTACGTAGATTGGACTCATAGTGATTCTCCTGTTTTCAGCCTCTCCAGCACTAGGATTACAGATGCAGGCCACAACACCCAGTCTCAATTGCCATCTCAGCATGCCCTGGGGGAGGGGCCAGCATGGCAAGCTGGGGATTGAACCCCGGCCACTGAGCTCTGCCTAAGCAGGTGCTTTAGTCTGCTGAGCTATCTGGCAGGTCCTCACATTTTTTTTTAAATACTAACTAGTAATGAGGTACAATTTCCATTATTCTACACTCTCAACAGCTAGTGGTTCTGTTAGCTCAGTTTAAACTTTAAACTTCTAATAAGTACACTGAACATAAAATTATATATTGTTAACCATTATTGAAATATAATAATATTTCAAAGATAGGCTTTTAAGACCAAAAGGCAAATTTGTGAAAATATTCATGAAATTGAAGTACATCAGCAATAATAATGAGGCAGAAGAAAGTTGTTACAAAATGTAAAGATAGTGAAGGTCAGTTAGTAAGAAAAGACAAACTCTCTAAAGAATCAAGTAACAAACAAAAGAGCAAAATCAAGTGATGTATGAGGTGGTACATCAGTGCTGGTGATGGTGATACCCAGAAGTTGTCATCAACCAGCTCCTTTTCCTTCTTTCTGAAGAGACAGAAATAGTTATTTTCATGAATTGTACACACGCTCAAATGACGGGTTTATTTTCTGCTGATTGTATTCATTTTCAATTAGTCTTTGTAATACTCTGCCTTTAATATACTACATCATGTCTTTTGATTTTGTTCTTTTTAGGTAGATAATCAATGGACTCAGTTCTCTTCCATAAACATGCAGATAATGCACCATGTTTCAGATGAAAGTTCTAAGAATTTTTCACCTACAGTCGATTATTTCTCTTGGTTCTAAAATTACAATTCCTTGGAACACTTAACAAGCATGTTACTGAATATATACAATTTTATTATTTAAATTTATTTATTTATGTGTGTATTTATTTTTGCAGTACCAGGGATTGAACTCAGGACCCTGCGCTTGCCAGGCAAGCGCTTATTCTACTGAGCTATCTCCCTGACCCCTGATTATTTAAATTTTAAACACACACACAAAGTCCAGTATACAACCTCTTGAGTGTAAAAGTGACTATGGAAGAGGGTGTTTCAAATTTAGTAGGTATTCTGTTATTTGTGTTATCTTCTTTCACTGTATTCTTTTTTGTAAATATAGTTCAGAAAAGCAGAAATAAAAATCTAACTGTAACTCAGAGTGGATGACAATACTTCACATACTTCAGCCCACCGTCTCCCTTCAGTGAAGAAGCTGCATTAATTTGTTTTAAATGTCACAGAAGGCTTATTGTTGGGAACATACTGGCAGGTGCTGCTTCATACATCCTTCCAGTACTCACAAGTGCCAAATAGAATCCAAATCAACAAAATCTACCTCTTTGCCTTCACAACTTGTGTGCAGGCAAATCCACCATGCTTACAGGGACAGGGATACACAAAGTCTATGGCAGAAGCTAATCACATCCAGCCTATGCTAAGTCATGAAATGACATGAAAGATGTTGCTTTGTCTCTCTCTGCTTTTACAAAACACAGCGAAGTTCAATATCCATCAACAAGATCACAAGGAAAATAGACATTCACATAATATGATTTAATATTTTACATGGCTTTAATTAAAAATAAGTATTATGTGAACACATTAAAAAAGCATAATAATCTTATGTAGTAGATTGATAAATGGTGTTGAACTTCTTACACCCAGCTGAATTTTAACTACTGTGGTTCAGAGTACGGGAGACCCACCTGAGGATTGTTGTCAGCAGCATAAGAGACAGAGTGGGATTAGCTGTTGAAGGGCTGTTAGGGATGCTCTTTGGAGAAACTGTTGGAGCTGTTGGAAGCTGCTCATTCTCTTGGGCTATTCTGCTGGAGGACCTTGTTGTGCAGGCTTTCCTGGTGAACTTGGCTGTTCTTGTCAGAGGAGCTCAGGACCTCATTGTGGCTGAGGATGGCTATGGCTTATTTCAGGGGAGCTCTAGTCTTCATCTTGAGCCTTGCTTCCTGGCTCCAGAAGGGAAGATGGTGCACTGTTCAGCCTCATTGAGAAGCTCATCGTGTTGTCATGTTGGCTTTCCTGTTGGAACTCGGCTTTCCTCATCACTGGAGGTGCTTAGGACCTCATTGTTGCTGAGGATGTCTGTGCTACCTTTATCGGGACCTCTGATTCATACCTTCAGCATAGCTTTCTGGCTCTAGTCCAGATTCCTCAGTCTGCTAGCACAAATCCTGCATCCTGCTGGCATAGACTTTCTAGCTTCCACCACTGAACTTTGGGCCTTTCCAGTGCAGATCTATGAAGTAGGCCTGCATCAGATGTTGTCATGAAGTAGGCCTGCATAAGACATGGTCTTGGCCTCCAACTGGACTTGGGAGAGGCATTATTATGGGCTCTAGGTCTTCAGCTGAACTCATGTAGGATATTAGGTTCCAGGTCTTCAGCATGTTTCTTTGGTTTTTCATATGTGGACAGATTTCCTGCACTGTTTGGATGATTATAGAATAATCTTATAAAATGTATCCTATATTGTATTGTTATTCTTGAAAAAGCCCCAAACCACAACATCTTATAAATTCACAAAATATTATTTTGATTTGTTTTTGTAGGAAAGTTTTCTTTCACAGAAATCCTTATGTTTTTTTTACAGGGAAGAAAGTTTCACTTTTTCTATTTACAATAATTTGCAGCTTTGTTTTCTGAAGGTAATGGATTTTGACATTGTTGTGTATAGAAACAGCTAAAATCAGATGAAATGCATTAAGAATTCTTTGAAGTTCTATAATAAAAGTAATTTATGGACTAACAAAATAATCATTTGTGACCAAATGTGACTATTATGAGTTGTGGCAATATGTTGTTTTGTATCTATTAGTAGACCGGAATTATCTAATCTTTGTAGACATTTTATTTTGCACCATAATTGCCTTTCACCTCCTATGCATTTGTGTAGCTCCCTGGTAAGTTAGCACTCATCAGCAGCAATCTCTCTTTTTTTCTTTTTTCTTTTTCTTTCTTTCTGTTTTTTTTTTTTTTTTTTTTTTTTTTTTTTTTTTTTGAGCCAGGGATTGAACTCAGGCTCTTGCACTTGCCAGGGAAGTGCTTATTCCACTGAGCCATCTCCCCGGCCCATTCCCTCTTGATCGTGGTGTGAAGTGACACTTCATAAAAGAGCTAAACTGTTTGTACTGCAAAATCATTGCTATCGCCTTGTGAGCAGAGGAAAGAAGTGATACCTGCTCAACCCCATCTTTCTCCCTCACCTCTGTAATGTTATGTGGCTAGAAATGAACTGAATACCCGACTATGCACCCATGATAAAGTTGGATACCATCCATCTACAACCCATTATACTAGTTTCCTCCCATTTTTCAAGAACACAGACTTCTGGTGCTTCTGTGCTTCCAGTGGCCTGTGGCTCTCCCAGACACCAGCAGATGCCTCTAGCACTGGTCAGAGCTATTCACAATGAAGACCACAGGTCAAGGAGCACTGTGGTCTTAAAGGAAAGGAAGAAGACACAATATGCTACTCTATGCCACATGTGTCAGACATGCTGAGCTTAATTTCCCATCTTCTAAGATTAATTTCATATAATATTAATATATAAATATATATTTTAAAAGATTGTGCTGATTTTTAAATTTTTATTTATTTTTTATTTGTATTTGTTTACTTAGTACAAAAGGAAAGTAGTGGTAAATTACTCACTTTCTGAAACTCAATATTATAATCAATCTTTGGTAAATCTTGTACTCTGACATCTTCATGCTTCCTGTTTTCCATCGTGTGGTTGGGTATATCTGGTCTCTACTGCTAACTCTAATAAATTCTAAATATTTGACTTTTATTTTGAGGTAGGATCTCAATATGTAGTCTTGTATGGCCTTGAATTCAGAATCTATATGCTCAGGCCTCCAAAATTCTTATGTGCTAAGATTGTAACTACATGCAAACTCTGGCTTTTTATAGAATTATATTAAGTGGAATTAATCCCATTTTCAGAGCAGTGTCACATTAATATGATCTTAAAAAATTTGAAAGATGCAAGAAATTTAGCTTTCCTCAGAATACAGTATAATACATTTCATTAATATATCTTTGGTACTCATTTAAATAGCCTCATGTGTAGGATAAAAAATATTCAGAATAATTGCTTTCTTAAACTCTAGAAACATTAACCATCTTTTCCTTACTTGCTTGTAGTATTCACTGTCCAATTTGTGATTCGCATAAAAATTGTTTCAACAATACTTTCAAATGTATAACAATAAGCAACAATTTAATTATGTATTCTTCCAATTACTGTATTTTATACCAAATTTACATAGATTAGGAATGGCATACTGCTTTACTTCATTTGCTGAAGCAGGAACAAATGTTTCCATGGGATTTTAAGTCAGGTAATTTAGTGAACAACTTTCCACCAGAAGCTAAATTAATTTTTTATTTGCTATTATGCTAAGGGCCTGAGGACATTAATTAAATATTGGTCAGAGCATAGTGTTCATATGCCACAGACAGAAATCCTCAGAGAATGCACGAGGCCCTATCTGAGTGACATTTTACAAGGACCAACATTCAACAAGGATTATATTTGGGATCAGAATTTATACATCCTGGGAAGGATACCCTCAAGGTCCACAACACTGAATGCCTCAGCAAAAGGCAGGCAGATATATGTATTGCTATCATGTCAGTAACTGTACATCAGCAAATTATGCTACCTATATGTATGACAGAGAAGCTACTTTCTCCAGATGGTGGTAGAACATGGGTTAGGAAAGTAGAAATGATAAATTCTGTACAGGAGGCACACGTATTCAGTATTGATTCAAAATCAAGTCTGTTTATTAAGAAATGGTTGACTTAGTGACAATGCACAGGTCTTGTGGATGTCACAATAATAAACAATACATTATTATGGAAATTTGCTAAAAATGAGATCAATTAATGAAACTACAAATGTGATCATAAGAATGGTTTGCATGATGCTATAAATAATAAATTCTGTTGAATAGTTATAACTAAGTTTTCTACTTTTGAACTGGGATTTTACCAACATTCATCCTTCAGCTTGACAGCTTAAATCACCAATTAATTTCTACTGTGTCAACATTGATTCCCATCATCACTTTAATACTTTGGCTATATATCTGAAAGTACTGTTTCAGACCTACAGAATTTTCTTGAAAAACACATGGGCTAATTTACAGGGCAAGTAAAATGGAAACAAAATCTAAAACAATGAGAGAGAAGGATTTATAGTCTACATTACTAGATATACATATTATAATGTTGTAGGCCAACTTTCATGCATTCTGAATGTCTCTAGAGGAGAAAATTATCTTCTTCATTTCCTAGGCATCTTAAAAAGAGAACAAATCATGCAAATTCTCTTGAGTCTTCTGAGAGAAATTGCATCCTCAGTATAATAATGAGCACCGTGTTTTGCATGAATGAAGGAATGGTTTGTAAATCTTAACCATAACTAAAATGTGACCAGATTAGTATCTGTCCATGTGCAAAAGCATCAAAGCTTCTTGTTAGAATGCATTTATATTTATAAATCAGAAAAATAATGAGTGTATAAAAACAGGAATGTAAAGACCATCTTTCTCAGGATCAGAAAAAATACACAAAACCCAAACAAAGGCAAAATGAGTAAAGTGTGACTGGAGAGATGGAGAGCAGAACTAGTGAGAAAAAGAAATCTGACTTTTGTACACAAAGATGTTATCATCAGAGACATTACTATTTCTTTTAAAGATGAAAAAAGACCAAAGAAAATAAAAGTTTCAAAATGGACTACTAGGAGATTAACCATAAGTAATACCATAATTGTGTATTGTTATCTTTGTAGTAGTTACTCAGAAAACAAGATATAAGCATGATATCTTGTCCAAACAATATGAGCACAAACTTAGAAACTAGCTGCGTAACTATCTTAACTAGTCTATCTACGTGTTTTTCTTTTTCTTTTCCCTTCCCTAATCAGTTTCTTTTTCCTTTCAACAGTTACTCCCCTATTCATCATATCTATTATACACTTTGAATCTTATTTACTTAGTTTCTCTTACTAGTGAGGCAATATGATGTTTACACACGTGGGATGATTCACATGAGCATGGTCTCAAGTTGCATCCATTTACCTATAAAAGTTTCAAATTTATCCTTCTTTATGGCTGAGGGAAATTTTTATAATATTCTATTATGTAACATTTTAATCTAACTTTTAATAGTCGTTTCTAGATAGGCATTCAGGTTGTTTCCAACATTTAGCAATTATGTATTGTGCTGCTATAAGCATAGGTACACATGTATCATTGTGGTTTACTTTTAAATTCTTCAGAAAAAATACGTAGAAGGGGAATAGCAGGGTTAAATAGGGCCTTGAAGACATTATTCTAATCTACTGACAGAAAGGGGAGTAAGTGACCTAGTTTAAATGCAGAGACAACATTTTTAATGTATAAATGTTTCCAGTAAATCACATTAAAGATGATCACTGTATTGTTTCCTGAGATGTTTTATATATTATTTATATTTTGTGTTTCCAATATAAGAGACGTGCTGGGATACTTAATTTTGTGTGTCTGATTTACTTCCTTAAGGGGACCAGGAGATGGAGACAGGGAGGAAGTAGGGAAAATCCCAACAGTAACAACAAAAAAATCACATGAATGATCTGCACTAGAATATCTCAAAAGTGATTTAAAATATTAGGGTCATAAAACAGAGGCTTCATTTTAATAAAGGGCTATTTTTCAGACACATACTGGGATTCTGTAGAGGGCATACAGTAGTTTGTCCGTATTAGAACTTTTGAAAGAAACTTGGACTTTAAGTTGATAGGTCAGGACCCTCACCCTCACTCTGTGGCTCACTTCTCTTTGGCCCCAAGCCCAGGCCAAACTGCAAAAAATAACTCCATGCAACTTTGTATCTTGGACCCGAGCTGGAACAAAACCACAGAAACTCTCCTTCCTGGAACACTGAAAGTCCCCACAGACCAGGTGGCCCTACCTAGCCTGCCTCTCCCTCGGCTGTTCCAGCCTGCGAACTCCCTCCCCTGAAAGCCCTGAAAAATACCCTGTGCCCTTTATTAGGGGACAGTCTTGGTCGGCTGGGCAGCCTGCTAGCTTGCTCCTATCCCCAGTAAATCTTTTTCTCGTGTCAGAGTGCCAAGCTTGCTGATTCTATGTGGATCTGGGCTCTAATATTTGGTGTCAAAATCTTTGGCGGGACGTGAGGTATCCTCCGGTACCTCCTAACCAGGGGCCTCACCTCAGGTCTGCTCGCAGCCTCCTCTGGAGCAGACCCTGAGCCTCAGACCGATCCCGTTGCTCACTCTGCCATCCACTTTCACCTTCTGACTGTAAGTAACTAAAGCCTTGCCACCCTTCATGTCTCAGACAGGCTCTTGCTCCAATCTTGCTCTGTCATCAGGTCTCCCTCTCCTCCAATCTCAGGCAGCATTTCCCACCTCTTTACCGACCCTTGACTCTTTTCTTGTCTGGGTGAACGACGAGTGGTTCCAGTGGTTATATTGCAGTATAAACCAGAAAAGATTGCCTTGGTACTTTCATTTTCTCTTTCTTCTAAAGACAAATTTCTCTCCTCAGACAGTTTGCTCCTGGCTTCAGGCCTCTCAACCTGCGCCTCTCTCCTGTCTCAAGTCATGTCGACACATGCAACCCCTCCTCCCCTCGTTCTGACCTCATCTCTGACAGGGGATGCCTGACAGCTTTGGTCCCGTATCCCTTCTGAAATTTTCCTCAGACACTATTTGTCATCTCATTGCTCTCTGTCTCTCTTAGTCTGCTCTGTGTAGTTAGCACCACGGGCAGCATTTCATCTACCCCTTCCACTCACACTTCTATTCTTGCCTGTCTCAAATCTGTACTCTGAGGTCTAAACATCTCTCCTTCCTCTGTCAAACTGCCTGGCCCCAATACAAATTAGACAATGGGACCATTTGGTCCTTAGAAGGTATTCTTGATTACAACGCCTTCATCAATTTAGACAACTATTTTTTTTTTTTTTTTTAAACCAGGGATTGAACTCAGGCCCTTGTGCTTGCCAGGCAAGCTCTTATTCTACTGAGCTATCTTCCCACCTGGCCCTAAAGGCTTATTATTTATTTATTTATTTATTTATTTATTTATTTATTTATTTATTTATTTATTTATTTATTTATTTATTTTGTGGTGCAAGAGATTGAACTCATGACCCTGTGCTTGCCAGGCAGGTGCTTATTCTACTGAGCTATCCCCCTGGCCAATTTAGACAACTTTTGTTGCTGCAACAGAAAATGGTCCGAGCTCCCCTATGTCCTCGCTTTCATCTCTCCCTGCAATCACCAGGAGCACTGCCTACCTTGCAGCACCCAGTAGATCCACTTAGCCAAAGCCCTCGTTAAGCTCCACCCAGATCCTTCCCCATAGACAAACTCCTTCCCAGGACTTTGGGTGACTGTCTCCCTCCACACCATCAACACCTTCCACCTCAGCCCCCTCCACAATCCCAGATCCCCTCATTCCTAATGCCCCTCAAACTCCCCCCTAGCAAAAAGTCTCAGCTTTCTTAGTCTCATGTCAGAGGATCTATGTGTCCCTTCTGCCTTCAGTCCTCTTGGTGTCTTTGGAGTTAATAAAAGCTTCTTTTATCTTTCCTATCTCTTTATTGTGCTGTCAAAAAACTATCACATTGGTGCCTTGTAACTTCAGTAGGCAGTACATGAAGCTCCTGAGGGCCAAATCCCCCAGTCCTGAGACCTGTGTGCATCAACTGAGCTTCTCTCCTCTGGAATCTGACTACTTGCTGCTGCCAGCCTGCATCCAACATCAGTCTACCTCACACAGTCCAGGTGAGCTGAGTCCCACCAATATTTCTGGTCCCAGATTGAAGGGCAGCAACAAAAGTTGTTTATCTCCATGGTCTTTGGGAGAGGAGAACTATCCTTGCATCCTGCTAAAGAAGAGTGTCTCCCCCTCCCAGTTCCAAAATCCACAGTCCCATATCTGGAATTCTTTTTTGTCCAGAGGACAGAGTAGACTGTGTTCATGTTCTGTGGTAGGTGCTCCAAGGCAACACAGGTACCTCTGATCCCTTAGGACTCCCTCCTGACTCCAGTGACACCTTCTGACTCCAGTGACTACTGGGAAGATCAGGACTGGGAACTCCTCAGTGTTCTTCACTGTTTGTGGGTGGCAGTGTGTGGCTACCATCCCTTTGAATTTTGAAGCCTAGCTCAGCTCAAATTCGGTCACCATGGGAAATTTTCATTCCCAACCTCCAAAAGATAATCCACTGAGATGCTTCATCCATAATCTTGGCTCTCTTGGCCTCCAGGAGGTCATAAAACCAAAAAAGCTAACCTTTTACTGACAGTTGGCTAAACCACAATATAAACTCTACAACCAAAGCCAATTCTCAGAGGAAAAAAAAACAACAACAAACTTTTAACACCTTAAAATTCCTATCACAGAAGATAGTGGTCAAAAATCCCTTAAAAGCCTTTGTTTGCTCTAAAAATACATCCTTCTCTCCCATACCTGCAACCCACTCAGCCTCCTCTCTCTCGGTTAGATCAGATTCTCCTATATCCTGCCCAACAGTGCCACCACCAAGGCCACCACCCCCACCAGAGCTGCCACCACCAGCCACCACCAGAGCTGCCACTGTCTACTGCCCACACATATGTTATTTCACCTTCTGACTTCTCAACTTTCAGGGGCTGAGGATTTCCTGGTGGAGATACCTCACTCTTTCTCTTTGTTCTCCCTCTCCACAACCTTTCTCTAATCTGCTGGTGTCTGTCAATCCTGCATTCCTCACATTCCTCACCCAATTTGCAACCATAGTCTCTTTTTCTTCCAGGTTTCTCACTTTGGGACAAAGTGTAATCCAGAAACAAATAATGGCACATTTTTCCCCCAGCATTGTGAGTTCTCCCTTCTGCTACCAAGCTAAAGGCAAGATAACAGACCACCAAGCAAACACACTGCCCTTTCCTGTCAAGCCTGCTGCTCACCTCCCTTTTTCCTCCCTCCATCTCCCCCTTAGCCACCTGGGCAGGCAGTCTTCTGGTGTTTGTTTGTTTGTTTGTTTGTTTTTTGTTTTTGCGGAACCAGGGATTGAACTCAGGCCCTTGCACTTGCCAGGGAAGTGCTTAATCCACTGAGCCATCTCCCCGGCCCCACTTCTGTTAAAGCCACAAAAAGATTCTGAGTCTCAGCTTCCTCCCTCTCCGTTAGGATGCCCCTCTTTCCAGCCTGTAAGTTCAGGACTTGTGAGTTGTCAGTGCTCCTCTATTGTGCTGTGCCTATTGCTTATACCCTGCTTAGTTTGCTCTCTCCCACTCAAACCTGACAAACTTTGTTTAGGTCTATATTAGACCTAAAAAAAATATACTAACTATAAATAGCAGACTTTTTACATTTTTCAAATTCTTCTTATGAGAAATCTCTGCTAACTGACCTACAAAAGTTCTGATTAGTCTTTCATAATTACAAATTTTAAAAGGTCATCATAATTTAACCTGGCCAAAAATATACTTGAATGTACTCTGATTTTCTAAAGATGTTCCTGTGTGTCCCTTGTATTTGTTTGTGTTTATATGTCATTACATCAACAGTTGTTTCCCCTTTTATTTGAGCTTTAAAATATAGACTTAAAAGAATGCTTTCTCCTGAATTATCAGCTGCTCTAAATGATATCACAATTAGTTTATAATTAAACAGAAATCATTAAAATAGGGGGAAATTATTGGACAGGACACTTGATTGGTGGATAGAGGGGCAGCTAACCTTTGTTCATCCATAAAAACCCCCCAATGATCTTCTTAAAAGACACCCCCAGAAATTTGGTCATTGGTTAAAAAATCCTTTCTCCTGTGCTCCAGATATTTATAATAAGAAACTTATGTCCAGCCAACATGAGGTCAGCAGTCAAATGATAATTTTTAGCAAACATTTATGTGATATACGTCCTGTGCATCTGCCACTACATTTAGAGATACTTAAACATAAGGAGGATTTCATCATCTGTTATGACTGTTATGGTGTGCTGGTCACACTTTATATTTCAAGGAGATTGATGCATAGATGAATGCTAATAATCAAGTGTATTGCTCCACACAAAATATACCAATATAGACCCAGATTCTTCTGAATAAAAATCAATTGATGTTAATTCCTATTTTATATCCCTGTCTGCTCCTGACACTCATTTCAAGCTAACAATACAGATTTTGGCCTTCAAATCCCACAAGGAAACTTATTTAACCTGACTTTCCATGTCTTCAATAACAGAGACAAAAATTAACTGTACATACATGCCAACCTTTGGCTGGGACACTTGGGACTCCCATCAAAGTAGGACCTTAACAAGGCAATGTTCAGCCTAAACAACGCTGTTGCCTGAGTGCTTCCTGGATGGTTGCAAGAATAACAAAGAAAGACATAACCCACCCCAATCTACAGCTATCACTGGGACCTGGTTCCATCTAAAACTTCAAGAGTCACTGGAAATGCAACTGCGTTGTCTGTCAGAGAGCTGGTAAGTCATCTAATTCCCTGCTCTGACAGGAAAACTCAATATAGCCATATCCAGAAATACTTGACTTGCTTGGTCTTGCTGCTGAAGAGGAACAATGGAGCTTGGCGTCCATGGCCCACATCAAGCTACCTTTTGCAGAGCTCTAAGTCTTCTGAATATCTCAGGTAAAAAACTTTTCTTGCTGACACAGAAATAACATATAATGTTCTTCCTGAGTTCTAAAATCACTATATTAGATCTACAATCTCTAGAGTGGGTGTGTATGGCTGACCTACACGAGGCCTTCAAAAAAGGCCATTTTCTGCAGACCTGAGACACTGTTCTTCACTCATAATTTCCCTGTGATCTGAACCTCAACCTCCAAGCAGGAGTTGTCTGCTAGGCTTTCAGCAATTTAAGAGATGCTTTCCTCCAGGCACAGATTCTCACCCTCCCTTTATACAACCTCAACCCTTTCACCTTTATACTTCCTCATGGCCAACCCATGACAACAACACATATACCTGCTCCTTTTCCGAAAACCTTTAGATAATGATGTCCCTCTTCTACAACTCCCCTCTTCCTACAACCTTACATATTCCCAGGGAAACTCCACTGGCCTCCCTTGCACCAAACTCACTTCATTCAAAACAACTCCAGACAAACAACACAAAACAAGCACACAAATATTTCTGTGACACCTTGGTCTTTCCTAGCCTTCCTTCATACCTCTAGCGTACGCCAGTGATTGTGATCCCTACTTTCAACATATACACTGACTTAGCAATTCAAGATGCCTTCTTCCTTAAGAATAGCCCCATACCCCATAGGATAAAACGCACTGCCCATGTAGGTGTTCTGGTGGGCACTGCTCCCCTACAGGTAACGTGGGAGCTGCAGGACTTGGAACCTCCCTAGGACTACACTATCAGTTAGTCAACAAATTGGCCAATGATGTAGGACATGTTCCTGACACTTTTGCTACAATACACAGGCAACTACAACTCTCTTGCATGGTCCTATAAAACAGACAAGGCTTAGATCACCTAACAGTGGAAAAGGGTGAAAAATGCTTCTTCCTGGGGAAAGAATGTTGTTACTTTGCAAATCACACAGGTATTATCAGCCAAAAGATCAAATAACCCAAGGAGAGAGTACAAGATTACTAATGATTAGGCACTCTAAGGTGGGGTGGAAAAAGTCTGTGAAACTCCATCTTCTCTTGGCTCACTCCCCTTCTAGGGTCCCTTGCAAGGATGGCTCTTATGTTCATGATAACCCCCTGCTTCAATGCTCTCATCTGCAATAGTGTCACCAGATTAACAACTCAAAATTGTAGCCAAATGCTTCTTACAGACAACTCTTACGAGGCTCTAGCCCAGTGGGACCCAAGAGAGGACTGCGCTATACCCTCCCCTGATGACTCCTGATGCCCAGAGTTGGATCCCCAGCAAGCGGAAACCAGTCAGATCATTTCATCTCCCTTTCCTATCAAACAAAGTTCAAAATTATAAGTCAGGACCCTCACACTCATTCCAATGCTTGCTTACTTTCTTTTGGCCCCAAGCTGGAGTCAAATTTCAAAAAAACTGCCTAACTTTGTAACTTGGACCCAAGCTGGGGCAGCACCACAGAAACTTTCCTACCAGGAACATTGAAAGCCCCCATGGACTAGATAGCCCTACCCAAATTGATTCTCTTTTGGCTGTTCCAGCCCGCAAACACTCTTCCCGTACAAACCTATAAAATCTCCTATCCTCTTTTGTTTGAGGCTGTCTCAGGCAGCTAGACAACCTGGCCATTTGCTCCTACCTATAAAAAAAAATCTCACGTCAGTGTGCCTGGGTTGGTGATGCTGCATGGGTCTAAGCTCTAATAAAAGTGTTTACTGTTATCTTAATTTCAATACAATTATACTAAATTTAATGTCATACAACTCAAATGCTTACCTTGAAAATTATAGACCAACCCACTCCAATATACGTTACTATTTTAAGTAAACTAAAACAAGAAAATATACAAGCACTTTCCTTTCATTATGGAACCTAGTGTTTAAGATATGAATTGTTTACTACCTTGAGAAGATATTTTGTTTGCCAGATATACTGTGGTTTCCCCTATCATCTCCTTTGATAATAGTCATATCACTTTTGAGATTTTTAATTAACAATCCATAATTTATAATCTAGATTATAACATGCAGAGGAAAATGCTACTGGAAGATGTTGTTCTCTTGGTTTGACAGCAGCACTTAATTATACAGTGTAAAAAAGGTTTTTCCCCCTAATATAGAGAAATTAGTAACAGAAATGTCTAATTCCCTAGATTTAAGTCAATTATATAGACAAAAATAGTCCAGATTAATTATTTTTGCTACATTTATTCATATAAAACACACACATATATACATGATACATTATATCATACAAACTAATTTACTTACTAACTTAAACAAACTAATTTGGTTATAAAATATGTACATGTAATATACTTAAAAATTTACCATTAATCAAGATTTTGTAGTAAATATATAATTTTTCAATAGCCAGAGTGTCATCTGGTCAGCAGAGTGGTACACCATGTGTGTGTGACTGGGTGTGCATACAAATGATTTTATTCTTTTTAAAAATTTTGCTCTTTTGATACAGGGTCTCAGTACACAGCTTGGACTCATAGTTTCAGCATCCCTTAGTCCTGAGATTACAGATGTGTGCTACTATGCCTGGTTCTGGGGCCAGCATTGCACATCTGGGGACTGGGATAGATATGGCATGTGGTACTGGGGATTGGGGATTGAACTTGGGACCTTGTGCTTGCCAGGCACGTGTTTAGACTGCAACCTATAATACCAACACTAGGAAGGCTCAGACAGGAGAATCACAATGAGTCTAAGCTGTGAATCATGATCTTGACCTGAATAAATAAATAAAAGATTAAAAAAAAAAAGACCTTGGAAGTGGATCTCATAACAATTTTACTTTGTATTAACTTCTTTTCTGAATATAATACAGATTTCATTCAGACCTTGTTTTACTCTCATGATTTTTTGGGGGAGGCTGGCCCAGAGGAGGAATCCTGATTTATCTAACCCTAGTCATTGAGTCAGTCAGCCTGTCAGGGACTGAGGTTTTCATAGGAATATGATGCACACAATAAATGAAGCACAAGGAAAAACTGTGTAAAGTTGGCTGGATTGCTCAGGGATTCCACACACTGGTGTGGGGGGGACCCTGCCTAGGGCAGGGAAGGTGTACCCTTGAGTGACTCAGCACTTAGAGAATATATAAAGGGGATTTAAGGAAGAAAGGTTGGTTCCATTTCCTCGGAGGAACTGCAGTCTTCACAGACAGCTTGAAAGTCATCTGCTGGCTTCCAGCATAGCCTCTTTGGCCTCTGCTTTGGATCCTTCAACCTTCCATCACAGACTCTTCAGCCTTCCATCCCTTCCATCACAGGCCAACAGATACAGACTTTCACAGACGCTGCAGTGGGCTCCGAACCTTAGACTGAAGCTTTCAGCCTCCAGTGTGCAGACGCCCTCTGCACGCTTCCTCATCCGACTCTGTGGCCTGTTGTTCTAAGCCAATTTTGTAATTTCTTATGTTTGCAAATCTTGTGTTACATCTGTTCCTTGTATTATATCTGTTCCTCTAGAGAACACTGACTGATAAAAAAATCTTCGTGGAATCCTTCCCTTTTCCCTTTGCCACTTTAAAATGTAATTTCTAGAATGTTTTGTTCTGTGAAAATGAAATTACTTGATAAACAATAGAAAAAAGAACCTGGATATTTTACAACATTATTAAATCAATGAGTTATCTAACAATAAGTTTACCATACTTTGAGATTTCTAATATTTGTGAATGAGTCTTATATTTATGTTACTAAGAGTAGCAATTTCTGATAAGATTTGCTGTAAGCATCATAATATAAATTTGTCCAGTTCAAGAAAGGGAGATTTATATCCTTCACCACAGTAAAAACCATTCTTATTTTCAGCTAGACTACAACTTATTACCTTCTGAATGAAATATTATTTCTTTGCTAAGGCTTGTACTTGTTTAATTAAGTTTCCATGAAAAATTATTTGTTATTAATTAAAGAAACTTTGAAGTTCATGAACCTAATTCTACTTCAACACTTTTTTGAAAAAAAGTGAAGATAATACAGTATATTTTTTAAAAAGTAAGAAAACAATCATTTCTTTGAACAAACTCCATCAAAACTTAATTATTTTTATTTTTATTATTTTTGTGGTACTGGGGATTGAACTTAGGACCTTGAGCTTGCCAGGCAAGCACTTATTCTACTGAGCTATCTCCTCAGCCCTCTGTCAAAGCTTTAGAAGCCATCTACACTAAACTTGTGGGCTTATTCCTCATCTTCCTAGGCATAAATGAAATATATCATTGTATCTGATTTTTTGAATCATTGAAGTGCAAAGGGCAGGTTTGATGATTTTCATAAAGATACTATAATCATATCTGATCAATGTTTATCATCTTCTTTTTGCGAAATCATGAAATAACACACTCATTACTAGAGAAAGTAACAAGTAACTATTCAGGTTATAAGTATTCAAAAAGATATGAAACATGTATAAAGTATCATTTTGAAAACACTAAAAATAAAAGCATTTATAAAAACATCCTTCTATAAAATTATTACACCATATTGCACTAGCTTCAGCATCACCTGTATGCTAAAATTATTACAACTATTTTAGTTGAATAGAGACATGATTTTGTGATGTATACTCTTGATTCTTAATTCTGGGAATAGTTACAGAGTCTTTTAAGATGAACAATCATTATATGCCACAGTACACATCCCGCTAAACACCAGTTGGATGGAATTTTAGTCATACATTGAGGCTAGAAGCAATGCTACATCCAAGTTGATTTTATATAGGCATGAGGCAAATCATCAATGGATTTGTTTCTAGAATACATCAAAAAATGCATTTGCTTGAGAGCTGGAAAGTTTACTAAAGTTGATAATAGAATAAGGAAATGAAATACATACAATTCACATTGATCAATGTCTTTACAATATTAAAAATACAGTAAAAGACAACAAAAACAGACAGGAGAACTGTGGAATAAGAATAGGTTATATGAAAATAATCAAGCATTCAAAAATTTTTGGGGAAGAAAAGTAAAATGATAGCTCAAGAGAATGGAAGTGATATTGTTTTAAACTAAGACATAGAATAACATGGAAAGTCTATCTGAATTTATAATTTTGTTTTAATAAAATAACTATTTTACCAATTCATAATTATTGTTGATTCCAATGGACACACTATAATTGGGGTTTAAGAGAACACTGGCTTATCTAAATTCTCATTAATTGCACTGGTAATTTACATTTTGCAGATTTTATTATTAATAATAGAATAAGCTCTAAGTAAGAAAACTATACCTCTTTAAATCATTGACTAGACTTGAAATTTATATATTTTCTCATTGCAAAATGTTTAATGAATCTTAATTTGAAAATAAAATCTCCAATCATAGTAAGATTTCTGCAAAATTATTACATAGTGGTTTTGAATTACTAACAATATAGCTACACATAGAGGGTGTTTGACTAAATTTCAAGTACAATTAAAAACCTAAGGCATTTTTTCTCCTTAATTAATGGCTGCCAACTGGGAAATATTCTTTCTTGAGGACGAATGGACAAGAACTCAACTATAATTCTAAATAAATATTTTGTACTAAATCTAGAATAAAATCCAGTGTTTGGATGGATGAAGTTTCAGAGTACAAATAAATAATAAAAGAATTCAAGTCTTATAAAGTAGAAATGACTTGTCAAAATTTAAATAGAGTATGTTGAATCTCTGAAACGACCTCATTATTCTGTGATCAGTTACACATATATATGTGTATGTGTGTATATATAAACGTATATTTATGTAATATATAATGTTTACACATATGTATATATTAAACTATATTTCATTGTTCATGACTGCTGTTTTATTAATGATCTTTGGTTTCTTACACACATAGCTACTTAAGATAAATACCTGATTTTTAAGCATTTCTATTTGAAATGTGTACATATACATATATAGTTATTTTAGTTTTTCTCACTATTTTAATTTGCTGTTATTCAATTAAAATAATTGTTTATTTCTTTAATATTATTTTCAAATCTGTAGATCAAAATATTTCTAAATAAAGTGAAAAAATATATGGTATTTTCAAATTGTTCTCTAAAATAAACTC
Source organism: Octodon degus (assembly GCF_000260255.1). Classification (NCBI taxonomy): domain Eukaryota; kingdom Metazoa; phylum Chordata; class Mammalia; order Rodentia; family Octodontidae; genus Octodon; species Octodon degus. The sequence continues at coordinate 940,144 of NW_004524718.1, forward strand.
AAAACAAAATCAATATATTTAAACTCAAAGCATATGCTTCCTTTACACCAATGTCGTATGATTCTGGAGGAGCTCATATTTCTAGGAATACACAGGAAGCTGCCAAAAGCAGTGTGTTCCTGCCTTGTTTTGCGCTCCGCTGGTAAAGTAACTGAGAAGAGTTAAACATCACGATGTTTTTCTTCAAAGCAAAATGGGCGACAGCTGTAGGCTAACGTGGCCACATTGAAAGATGAAAACACTTTTGGCAGTTCGGCAGAGATGCACCTGTTGTCAGGGCAGGTAGGATGGCCTCACCTCACAGAGCTGCGCGGGGACCGCCCGGGGGCCCTAGGGGAGCGTCAGGCTGGGGTTGGTGACCACAGCACCCACGTGGAGACGTAAACACAGAAACAGAACAAAAACTTCTCCATCATGTCAGAATGGCAACACTGAAGTGAGGCTGCTGTGAGAACACAAGGAGAGGAAGGAAGGAAGGAAGGAAGGAAGGAAGGAAGGAAGGAAGGAAGGAAGGAAGGAAGGAAGGAAGGGCTGGCATAATTGCAAAGGAGTAGGTAACACTTCTCTTAGAGTATAAAGCTGATTCTACAGTGGTAAATCGGAATGAACACCAAAAGAAGCTACTGGTGACAAAGAAATCAGGAACATGCTTGAAGCTGTAGAAAGAAATCAACAAATGAAGCGTGAACAATTGCTCTTAGCAACAGCAAAAGAAGGCAAAATAGCAGATCTCACAGCTCTGCTTAGTAGACTCATTCTCCTGAGGTTAACTATGTGGATCAGTTAGGAAATAAACCCTTGCACTGTGCAGCTTACTGGGCCCATCAGCAGCATGCCTTAAAGCTTCTAAAAACTGCAACAGCCCCTAATCTGCAAAACAAATTGATCAGAAACTGCTTGACCTCGCCCAGAGTGCTGAAACGAAACATGGTCTTGTTGGTAATAAGGTCACCTACAAAGCACTGAAATGGTGTGAAGGTCCTCTCTGGAAGAGTTTAAGATATTTTGGCTGAAGATTATCTTGGGTAGTATTAGAACACGGAATCTTTTCATGGTATAGGAAACACCCTGATGCAGTCCAAAATATTTATCACCAAGGATGCAAATACCTGACTGAAGCAGTGTGTATGGTGAAATCCAGAGATAGCTGCCTCTTCCTTATTAAATGCTCTGATGACACCATTCACTGCTTCAGGGCTCCTAAGAATAGCCTTCAACACCATTTGGAAGGACCTTCACACTATGTCAATGCTTTGTAGGTGACCTTATTACCAACAAGCACATGTTTCCTTTCTGCACTCTGCGCAAGGTCAAAGGAGAATTGACTGGAAGCAATAGAAAAGCGTTCTGCATACAGCACCCACTACTGTTTCCAGGAGCAGGTGACTGAGGATAAAGAGGACAATGGACTTTCTGTTGTAGAGCTGAAGGAATCCTTGCAGAAAGCATGAGCATGTCAACAGAGACTCAATATGGAAACCTCTAACTTTCTCAAAATGATGGAAGAGTATGACATAGCTAAATATATGTTTTCATCATTTCTTCAGAAAGTCAAAGCTGTCTCAGAAACTTCTAGAGAAACTTGGAAAGCTTTGAGTGATTGCCTTAATCTGTTCACCAAACAAGAAGAGGTGAGGAATTTAAAATTGGTACAGGAGCAAGAGAAAAACAAAATCTTGTCGGAAGCACTAGAGGCTGTCATCACTGAGCATCATGAATTACAGCAATCTGTAGTTGAAGGATCCCCACCTCCCAGCATCCTCAGTGAGGATCATTTCTACAATGCATTGTCAGATTCTGAGTCAGAGAAGTTCCTGAGTCGACTGGAAGCAGTAACAGCACAGTCCTTTGAAGACGAGGAAGAAGTGCACGGGAGCAGTAGAAAACAGAATATCCAAAGGGAAAGATTGTGGTGGGGGAGATGCTCTCTCCAATGGCATCCAAAAGCACTGAACAAGTTTGCCCTCTCCTATGTTTTCCAGAGACAACTTCAGTGTCTGAATCATCCTCAGAAAATGTATTGGAATGGAACTCTCCAAGGTCACCATACCTGTTATATTTAATGAGCCTTTGAGCTTCCTACAATGACTAACTGAATATATGGAGCACACTTACTTCATCCACAAGACCAACTCATTTTCTGACCCCATGGAAAGAATGTAGTGTGTAGTTGCATTTGCAATGTCTGCTGTCGTCTCTCAGTGGGAGTGGACTGGGAAACCCTTCAACCCACTTCTGTGGGAAATTCACAAATTAGTTCGAGATGACCTTAGATTCAGACTCATCTCTGAGAGGTCAGTGCATTTCACACTGAAGGGTTGAACAATGATTTCATCTTTCATGGCTCAATCTACCCCAAACTGAGGTTCTAGGGGAAGAGTGTAGAAGCAGAACTGAAAGGAACCATCACCTGGGAGCTCCTTGAACACAATGAAGCATATATGTGGACAAAACCTATCTGCTCTGTGCTCTATGTCATTGTGAGCAAACTTTGGATTGAGTAGTATGGCAGTGTGGAAATCACAAACCACAAGACTGGTGATAAATGTGTGTTGACTTTTAAGCCATATGGCCTTTTTGGTAAGGAGTTACACAAAGTTGAAGGCTACATTCAAGATAAAAGCAAAAAGAAGCTGTGCAGGTTATATGGGAGATGGACCAAATAGCTGTACATTATAGACCCAACCATCTTTGAGGCTTACAAAAAATTGATAAGAAAAAATTTTTAAGAGAAGTGAAGAGAAGAACAGCAAACAGATGAGCACTTCTGAGGAGTCTGATGAAATGTCCATGCCAGACTCGGAGAGTGTGTTTCTCATCTAAGGTAGCAGTCTCCTGTGGTGGATAGCCCCTGGGCCTCCAAACTCTGCCCAGATGTACAGTTTCACCAGCTTTGTAATTGTTCTGAATGAACTGGACAGGGAAATGGAGAGTGTGATCCCTAATACTGACTGCAGGTTGCGACCTGACATCTGGGCCATGGAGAATGGAGAAATAAATCAAGCTAGTGAAGAGAAAAAGCGGCTTGAGGAAAAACAGAGCAGTCTGCAAGAACAGATCCAAGTCAGAAGAGGACCAGAAGATGAGGTGGTTCCATCAAGGTCTCAGTCCCTACAGTGGTGCACAAGACTGGATCTACTCTGGCAGCTACTGGGACAGAAACTACTTTAATTTGCCTGACATTTACTGAAATGCAGACAGATCAGGGTGCTTGACTAATTTACAAATAAGTCTTAAACCTACATTTGTATTTTTTTTCTTCATTTATACTCATGTTTTAAAAGAAAAGAATCGGTTTCAAATAACTTGCATTTCACCCAACGAGGTAGGGCACACAGTGATACAGATGGTGGAAGTCTTAGAAAAAATGTTATAATAATTTTCCTATCCAAACATACTTATTTGGAATATTATTTTATAGAGAGGTAAGAAACAGATGCTTTTTCTGGTTGCTAAATGTAATGTTAGCTTTCTGGGATTATATAGCAATCTCAGACCAATTTATTTTGTCTAGTTTTTGTGCTGTCATGCTTGAATGCTTTAGATGTAACTGTGACATGTTTAGAATTCTCCTATACAATGTTTATGTACTCAAATATAGAGGCTGTAATTTTGTAAAGAACTATATTGATAACATGGCTTTAATTATATTAATCATCTCAATTTAATTCTATGCAATCTTCCCAAAGAAAAAAAATGCCTGAATATTCTGAATAGGGCTTCCTAATTCAAAAATTCTAAAGAATTAAACTGGAAAAGGTATTTCATTTACTTATGTTATTGTTCTTTATTTTTATTGTTTTCTGTAACCATTGTCATTAAAATGTTTAAACTGTACATGTTTGAACTGTAAATATGTATAAAATGTAGCAATTCACAAATGTCCTAGACAAATTTCAGCCATCATGATGTAATGACAAACATTTTTAAATGCTTCAACTTCCAGTGGCAACTGCCACCCACAAGTTTAAGCTGCATTCATGGATGTATTGTAAGTATCAAACTATGTCAAGGTAGGTCTTCTGCAGTTCCAGTTGGTAAGGTACCTGTGTACTTAAAATAAGTATGGAGACCTACTATACAGCAGCTTTGCCCCTTTAATTGGGGCATATTAATCTTACAGCATTTATCCTCCTCAGACCCCCGACTGAGATACTGCTACAAGGAGCCTTAGCTAGCTGCCAGTAATTTACTTTAATTGTTGTTGTGATGTTACCAAGAGTTATAATGAAATAATCTACCTGATGCTAAATAAAGGCTATAGAATGTTCAAAAAAAAAAAAAGACTTTTGGCAAAAAGAGCTCTTCGATCAGAGGGTAACCGCTTCCTTTTCTCCATAACAGGAGATGACATCAGTGCTGAGAGGTAGGCTTGGGTTTCATATAACACATATAAGATGTGCTCTCTTTAACACAAAGTGAGGTAGTCAATGTGATCTTGGGCTGTGCTGCTTAAAGTCTTATATTAAGGGTGGTGATCTATTAGGAGGCTGTAATATTTCAGTTCACCAAACATTTTTGTATGGTAGATTAAAATAGAATAGAATAAAATTTTATTTTAATTCTCTTT
>NW_004524718.1:945615-949701 GCF_000260255.1 Octodon degus
CTGTTTTTTAAATGATTTTGTTGACAATTTAAGTTTCAATGTTTTTTGTACAATAATTTGTTTTTAAATAAATATATTTTTCATTGCTTCATATTTTGATGAACTCTTTTTTTCCCCCCAGTCTTCTACAGGACAACACACAATGTTTGCTTTCTTTAAATTGGAGAAGTATATACAAAGGGAACAAATGGAGACGTTTTGTGAATTATCATACATCACACATGAAAATAACAAATCAAATGTGGCTAAAACATCAGGAAGACACTTAGATAGAAGTATATGTAAGGAAGAAGTTAAAAATGAGGAAGGAAGACTTTGGCAGACAAGAGTACAAAGTGATTCCCCAAGAGTGATATAGGAAAAGATGTATCTATCAACTGCTAGAGGTCAGGTACCCTGAGCTCCTGATATCTACAAACTAATTTTAAAAGACAAGGAGGTTATGAGTAGGAAAATTTACTGATAGTTCCTGGGACAGTGGGAGTCCCAGAAGTGGGTTGCCTCCGAGGTTACTTCTTTAAAAGTGTTTTATAGTGAAAAATCAGGTGTATTCACAAAGGGCATTAGTGGTGAATTAAACTATAATCAACCAATAAGAATAAAAGGACAGCTGCTTAGGTAATATTGATAAAAAAGAGCAGCAAGTGCATAGCAAGGATTCATGGGCAGAATAAAGGCGTTTGGGGGAAGGAAGGGGTCTAGATGCTCCGGTCACCCACCTGAGTGACTGATGCCTCTCTGGATGTTGTGGGACCAGGTGATAACAATTATAGTGCAATTTCAAGGCATAGTCTATATCTTGGGAGCCATGCAGGTCTGGCTATTACATCTTTATCCAAAGGCCTTGCCTTTGACAGACGTTTCTCAAGAAGCAAATCTGATACATATTTTTTTTCTGACCCACTTGAGCTCCCAGTCCCTGACTGCCTATTGATTTCTATTTAACTTAACCATCTATAATAATAAGATGGGGGATGGCCTGCTTATATTGTCATTTTAAGTACTCCTTGCCTCTAGTGCTATGGAAATCCTGAGGTGTTGAACAAATACACTGGGAAAGGAGCACAACTGCCTCGCCTTCTCTAACCCAGTTTAGCCTCCTGGATGCGGCTTCTGATGGCTCTATAAAACAAAACCAAAAATTAAACTCCAATAATAAAACACACAGTAAAATTTACTGTTAACTAATTATAATGATTTTTATCCTTTGTGTTGTTTAATAATTCATTTTCTTGATAATTTATCCATATACTTATTTTATATTTCTATTTTTTATTTTTGTATTTCAATATGTTAACCTTAAACTTAAGACTGTTTAGAAGCTACAATACTAGTAAGCAGGTCTCACAGGAGCCATGTGGAGCAAACTCATACCCAAAGGGTCAAAGGTATGATGACTTGTGAGCAGGATTTTCCTGCAGGGCCGGTGCCATTCAGAGGACCTCCAAGCCATTTGAACTTCCAAATGATGATTACAATCCATGGGGTGGCATGAGTCCCCAACATTCAAAGTTTGCTAGAAAGAAACATGGATTTTAAAACACCACATTGATTATTGAAGTTTGATTGTAAAAGAAAAATATGAGACTGGAGAGATCTAGTGAGGAGCCGCTCTGCAGCGTGGTCTGGGGAGAGTTATCATGGAGACATTCTGTGCCTGTCCTCCTGGGGCCCACATGGATCCTCCATCGAGAACAGTGATGCGGAAAATAACTCCCGACCTGTTAGGTTTCAGGTATGCAGAGTTCATGGTCTCACTGATGAATGAAGTTGTGAAAATGGGAGGAAGTGAGGAGAGTTCTACAAGAAATAAGGAGAAGAAGAATGGCTCCTATATTTTTAGGAGTCCTGAATGGGTGGCCACTGATGTCCTTTGTCAGGGTTAATTTATGTAGCAAAATCACAATGTAGGTACCCCTTGGGTCAAACTATAGTCAACCTACACGATTACAATTATAGTCACTTAGCTATTATAGATCCAATAAGGAACTGAGTCACATAAAAAAGGCAGTCTTAGAAAGGGATGGGCCCTTATGTTCTGGTCAGCCATGAATCCCTCTTCTGTCCATCTGGACTCACTGGACCTGGTGTTACCAATTACAGCATCATCTCCAGGTGCTTTTCATCTCTAGGAAGCCTGAGGCCTGGCTCTTAATATTTTCCTCCAGCCACAATTATGTTGTTATTATTACTATTATTATTATTAACGTATTTGGTTGTTGCAGGGTCTCACTAGGCAGCTCGGACTTGTGGTGACCCTCCTGCTTTCAGCCTCCCCAGTGCTGGGATTACAGGAATGTATGACTAAACCCAGATTGTGTGGTTGGTTCAGCCTACCCCGGAGGCCTGGTGGGTACAGCATGTGGTGCTGGGGATTGCACTGTGGTCCCTGTGCTTGTCTAAGCTTGTGGAAGCAGGTGCTTTAGTCCGCTGAACTGTTTTACCTGCCAGTCCTGCCACAATTTTGACGGCTTCATTTTGGTGCTAACTTCCATGAGGACACAATCCCATTCTCACTGCGTACTAATTTATGTATAACTTATCTGAGTATGATAGGGTCATATGGGATTGAATACACTTTTCTACGAGGGGGGAAATTACTGATTCTGTGGAAAATTGAAATTAAATCAATGATTCTTGATGGGGCAACAATTCTATTTCTTATTTATTCATACTGTGTTGCTGGAAAAGAAACCCAAGCCCTTGAACATGCTACACACATGCTCTGTCCCAGAATTACACCTCCATCTCAGTCGCTACATCTCCTATTTGCACAAGGCCTTATGAATTATGCAGCCTGATCTCACTTCAAATGAATGTGGACCTTAATAAGCATTTTTTCATGTGTTAAGGAGAGTTTGACTCCACTGTGAAATTTTATTTTATTTACATAATGTTTGCCAAATTTATGACCACTTGGTATTTTAACTCAAATGGATCACGAATCATATTTCCAAATGCTTAGCTGGCCTTCTGCACTCACGTTCACTCTGTACTCTGCACTCATATTCTCACATATACGCCCTATATTTCTGCCCCAACACCCACCACCTTCTGTTTAGCCTAACATTTAACTTTAAGCCTTAGGCCTCTTAAAATAGGTCTCCTGAGAAAAATCTCAGCTGACCTTTACAGTGACCACTTTGGGGCAGAAGTGTCTAGATTCAGTCTTTGCCCCTGCCCACTAACAGCAGTTAGGGCATGTCTTCACAGGAGAAAATGTAAATGGTACTTGAGTTACTCAGCTTATGAGGAGGCAGTGAGCGATGGAATGGACCTGAGGAAGAGATAGACACTTAGACACATGGATAAGAAGTAAAATAGCAATTAGCAGTGCAGTTTCCTTACTAACAAACTTAAAACTCAAAATGCCTCTTTTTTTCCCTTAAAAATCCTATTTTCCTTTAAACATCACATGCTGAATAACTGGTTTAGAAATCCTTAGTTCCAAATATTTATTCCCAATCCATAGGTCCATGTGGGAAGGTGGCAACAGAGCAGTTGGGAAGTTCCTGTGATTTACCTGTCCATAACAGCTTTGAACTGAGGGGCCATGAGACAACCCACCTCTGACCTCTCCGGACATTTTCACACAGCTATTTTTAGTTTGAAGCGTTTGGGCTACTTCCATTTGATCTCATCGTGTCTTATATATGTAGCCTCCCTTAGTTATTAAAGACTTGATGGGAATGATTTTTTTAAACAAGGATCATATTCATGAAGACCTGACCCCTTTCATGCATAAGAAATAAACCAAGAGTTATTTCTCTTCTATTTATTTACAGTACAAATGAATAGGATAGGATAGGATAGGATAGGATAGGATAGGATAGGATAGGATAGGATAGGATAGGATATTCAGCCTTCAATCCTTGCTAATGTGACTCACATACAACCTTGCCCATAACTCTTTTTGAGAAAAGAGACCAGGGATTAGCTGTGGAAGCAGTCATGACCTTTAGTGACAAACTGCAAATGGTTTCCAAAGCCCCAGGCAAGGATTTATTGCTGCAATTCCAGCAAGTTTTTAGTAGGATGGCCTAGACCTAGGATCTCAGCACTGCCTCTCAGGACTCAGAAGTAGAA
>NW_004524718.1:950691-957906 GCF_000260255.1 Octodon degus
TAAGTAGGCTGAGTATTAGCTGGCAGAAATTCTTTCCTGCGTAAGGTCCACATACTACATCAAAATGCCTGTAAACCAATGATACTCAACAGATATTTATTTTGTATTGAGTAAAGAAAAAGTGTGTATGTTTATGGTGTATAATATGTTTTGATGTAGAAATACACTGTGATATGATTAAATCAAGTTACTAAATGTTTTTGTCACCTCAAATACCACTTTTCTGTAATAACATCTGAAAATTACTTTCTTGGCAACTTTAAAGTATAGAATAATTCATTTTTATCATAGTTTTTATTGCCAGAATTTATTTTTGTCCAACTGAAAATTTGTACTTTTTAATAACTGTCTGTGCTTTTCCAGTACCCCCATCTCCAAATTAGCATCTTTCAGCATGCACATATCCATTGGACAATTACCACATAATAAAAATTGATAATTAAAATTTAAACCTGCTTTAAAAAATAAATTGTCACTAGGAAGTTATGGGTTTCAGGATAAAAATTTCCTTCAAAAAGATTCTACAAAAGTCTCTTTATAAAGGAAAGAACCTGTATGGAAAATCTAATCCAAATTGTTTTCATTCAATAAGAGAAATACCTAAAGTGATTTTAAAATTTAAAAGATGACTAGAAAATAGCACCACAAAAAATTTAAATAAAATTAAATCAGAACATAAAAGGCCAGTTTGAGATAACACCCAATGGCCATGGAAGATAAAAAGGGGATTAAAACCCAAGTTTAAGAGATCACTGCTAATATTACAAATTTAGAAAAGATTATTGCCTTCCAGATCCTTCTGCTAATGTCTCAATAGCTATTCAAAATGTATCAAATCAATGGTATGTGAGATGCTGAGGGCCCCTGGACCCTATTTTGTCAATTTTATGGGAAGTCATTACTGTCCAGTTGATACAAATCTTTGACTACATTCATAATTTTCCTGTTGTGATTATTTGATCCACATGTTTAACTGTTTCTTCAGCTTTGTCTCCTCCATATGCAAAGCTATACATCTACCCAAGATAAAATTGCCTGGTGTCTATTGAAGGCCTTTAGGTAGAGCCTCTGGGGAGTATCTCTGACTGCTGGTCAACAACTACAACCCCTTTCAGTCTGAAGGAGCCAAAGTGTTCATCGCCAGTGGTTCCTTCATGGCAGTTCCAGTTACTTATTCAGAGGAGAGAATGTTGTAGGCAGCTAAATTAGATAGAAATATTATAGGCATTCAGACAGGGCCAGGCCCTCAAGGACAAGATGGAAGAAAAGGTGACTTTGCAATTTGGAAGAGACAGACACTGCCCTATGGGCCAGAGATCAAGACAAAAGAGGAAACACAGCTACACACTTCCTTAGGGATGGGCATCAGGTATTGATATCCCAAATAGGTATCAATCACCTTGAAAGAGCCCAAATGAGTCACTAATCCAAGCCCCAACAGGAAGAGACCCTGTTCCATATCTATGCCCTCTTGTTATGTGACTCACTTCCCCATTTGATTCTGATTTAATCAATTTTACCTGATCAATGGTGCTTGAAATGTCATTGGTTGACCATAGTTTTGTCCCACTTGGTGCCCACCTAAGTGAGTTCCCATGGTCTCCACCACTTTAGACCCACCTCACCATGTGGTATTCTATGAAAGTCCCTTGAAGTGACAGCTTTCTGGGGACAACCTGCTCGGGCCTCCCTCCTGTCCCTCTCTTGGACAGGCACCTTCTTTCCCTGAATAAATATATTCTGTTCATAAAAAAAATGAAAGCATAAATGTCTTAGAAATGTATGTGTCAATATTCAATCGACATTATCTAATTTCATACTTAATTGAATTCAGAATTTCGCATTTGTATTTAATTTATTTTCCATATGATATTCGCACAGCCATTTCTACAGTAAATTTGCAGATGACCAGGTGTGCTACATAGCAGTGAACTCAGTGAAAACTTTTGCTTTTAATTTTCATGAATACTTCTGCTCCTATCAAAAGAACAGATTCCTTCCCATCATTTTCTTTCCTCTTCTCTCAGCTTCTTTTTCCTCTCTTCTTCCTTCTCTTTCGTTTTCTTCTTCTTACTTCTTTCTCTGTCATTTTCCTTCAACATTTTCTAAATTACTCTGGTCAACAACCACAATGTTGTCCAAGCTTTCTGCACCTGTAGCACAGATCTTCGGAAGGTGGTTCATCTTGGGCTGATTGTGTGACTTGGCGGTAGGAGGTGGGCCGGCAGGCCAGGCAGTCCCCTGGGCCTCCCATGGAAGCGCTCAGCTCCTTTTCATCCGCTCTGACCTGTGTCTGCTCTCTGGTCGCTGAACGTGACAGCTCTCTTCTTCCAAGTCTTGTTATACAAAAAGTGTCAGGGATTTTGTCCCAGAAAGATAACTAAGACACAGCTCTCCAGAAATAATAATTTAGACCTCCTTCACAAAATGTATCATAAATTAACACATTCAAACTGTACCAAACTTACAAAATTTTAAATGATAATTATATGTCTCCATAAAAAAGTTAAAAACATTTCTTCTATTTACCTCTGTAGAGTGAATAGTACCAACAATGTTATCATTACTTAAATTCATAAATGTTTTGTAGTCTGACAATTACCTACTCATTCTAATGTAGAAAAACAAAAGCCTTTCTCTATTAAATGAGAGAATGACATTGAATACGAAACACAATTTTCTAGGAATCAACCAGCATTCTATTGAATTACATTATTTAAAGCTCCAAATTTTAATTATCCCTTAGTCTCTACTACCCACAGAAATATACATAATTATTGATTTTTTTCTTATTTTTTAAACAAATCTTTCTGTAGTTCCTTAAATATATGATTTTAATATTTCCATATATTTATGCAAAAAATGTGGTATCAACAGGGCAATTTTTTCTCAGTTTCAAGCTATAGAACTAGATAACATGTTACCCTTGCTGTAAGACAGCACAATTTTAATTTTCATGTACTATTGAATGGTTTTAAATCATTGTCGTATGGCATGAAATTATTTCATAGAAAATGGGGTAATCCATTATGTTGGTATGTTGATAGTATAGTAGTACTACATTGCAAGAAAGACATTTTCGTAATACTAAAATACAAACACAGAAATAAAGTTTATTTGGCATTAAAATTTCAAGGTTGTACCACACACAGTGTACAACTAGAATTAACCCTACGTATAAATCTCTTGATTGCATTGGTTCTCACCTTCTGAACCTTTTTACAAAAAGATATGAAACAGTAAATAAATATGATACATAAAATGAACTCTTAGAAGGAAATTAAGTATGTTTAACACTATGATTATTAATATAATTTTAAACACATCTATATTTTCCCAAAGAGGCAAACATATCTTCATAGTTTTTTCTTCCTTACATTAGTTCATCATCATATTTACTATTTTAGCATGAAAAAAACAAATAATAATTTAGAATATTTTTCCTTATATGTATACAGAGCAATCCAGTTCTATGGAGCAAGTAAAAAAAATTAGAAGTTGATGATTAATCAGAATATAATGCTATACTTATTATACATACAAAGTTAGTGCAAATTTAAAAAAAAAAGATTTTTTTTTTGAATTTTACATTCTAATGTGAAATCTAATTAAGGAAAAATTTAAACTCATTATTTAGCCTGTAATGACACTCAGAAAGGAAATAATCATTGCTAAAGAGTATTCTCCTGGACTTTAGTAATGTGAGTAGAAAGTACAAGGGGGTTAATTTAGTGAATAGTTTAAAGTAACTAATGAGCTGCAGATGTGGCCAGAGGAAGAATTTATAAGAGCTTTATATCTGCAGTTGTACAAATCAGGGAACATAGGATGCAAAATGAACTATGTAATGAATACTTTTAGTATTTTTCACTTTAATACAAATTTTTTTAAAATGATAAGAAAATTAGAAGGATACTTTAATTAACATGCCTAAATGTTGTTAAATAACACAACTGTCAGTAAGCTACATCAGCTGAAGACTTTAATTTTTTTACAACATCTACACATAAATTTAAACCAAAGGAAAAATATATGTACCAGTCAGGCAAAAATCTTCACAATTATTATGAATAAATTATTTTGCAATCATAACTACGTTTGCGTATAATCATACTGCTGATTGTTACTTTTTTTTCCTGTTTCCACACTATACAGAAAGAAGACAAAAACTGTCCTAGGTCACCTTCTGAACCCTTGTGATCATAAGGTTATAATTATCACACATTGCGGTTAAGATCCTGAGCAGTGCCTCTGGTAAAATTTCTCTGTCACAGAAAACTTAAAATACAAGATTGAAACATTTATACATATGCAATGAGCATATCATTTGTCATATGGCATGAAATTATTTCATAGAAAATGGGGTAATCCATTATGTTGGTATGTTGATAATATAGTAGTACTACATTGCAAGAAAGACATTTTCATATTTTATTTTTTGTATCTAGTACAGGGTCTCACTACACATATCAGACTCACAGTGATTCTCCTGTGTACAGCCTCCCAAGCGCTGGGATTACAGGTGCGCACCGCCATGCCCAGCCTCAATCATTACCTGGGCACACTTCAAGGGCGGGGCCGGCATGACAGACCTGGAACTGAATACCTGCCTCTGCGTCTGACTAAGTAGATGCCTTAATCCTCTGAGCTATTTGGCCAGCCCTAGAAAGACATTTTTATGTATCAATCTTTGGTATATATTATGCACCCATTTACGTATACATTTTATTGTATCTTTTCTAATTTATAAAGATATTAATTTTATATCCAAATGTTTATTTTTATATCTTCAGGCAATTTGTTCAGAAGTTGTACCGTTGTGTTAGGAAGATCCATTTCACATATGTATTGTATTATGAGTATATATAATATTGTTTGTACATATATTAAGACAGAAAACAAGAGAGTATACAGGCAATTAAAAATTTAGAAACTATGATGATAGAACTATTATTCATTAACAGTACCAATTATGCAAAAATCTATGTCGTTTTTTAAATTATACCTAGGAATAAGTTCTTCATTAAAATTTCATGTGGGGATTGAAAAAACAAGGATATGTGATATAAATTATACACAGAAACACACACACATATATATACACATATATGTATGATTACTGAAATGTATCAATGATACGTATGTATCATATTGTGTGATGAATGATATTCACATGTATGAGAATTGTTTTAGCTCTTACTGGCTTACCACTTAATTATTTTATTTTTAATCAGAAAAGTTATTCTTCATAACAGAATAATTGAATTAATTATCATTTAATGCTCCCTCTGTATCCACACCATTATCACTGCAATGTTGCAAGACCTCCTGTCAAAAGGTGCAGCCTCTTCCCTTTCCTTAGCATCTGGGATAACTCTGAAATTTGCTTTGGAAGATAAAAGTTAGAAAAATTCACAGTGAGCCAGTTCCATCCCTGGGCTGCAAGAATTCCTGTCTCTGATCATCCTTCTCTTGCTGCTCTGCCTTTATCTCAGGGACACGCCTAAGCTGGTGTGCCAATATGGGACTGGAGGGGCAGGGATAATTGAGCCCAAGCGAGTTCCTGGACCATAAAAGTATCCCAGCCTGGTGAACTCAGCTGCAAAACAACCCAGAGCAAATCAGAGAACCACAAAAAGCCCTGTAGATTTTTGTTGAATTATCAAAATGCCCTGCTGACCTACAGAATTGTGCATAGTAATAAATATATATCATTCCACCTCAGTGATATTGTTGCTGTTGTTCACATCATTGTGTGGGCAGAAGAAAGCTGATGTAGTACATGTTGGAAAATAATATGCATAATTTAAATTATAGCAATTTTATTATACATTACCATCACCTAGCATTTTGAGTATTTTCCGTGCTCTAAGAACTGGAGTCAGCCAACTGAGGCTGCATTGTGTCACTTTATTTCTTAACCTGCAGTGAGACTGGCATCATTATACCAAACACTTCAATAACCTACACGATATGAATTGAACATATTCTTATAGCTTTTGTATGACACAAACAGATGTCTAAGTCGAATGTATTTTATTAAAGCTTTATACTTTTAAATATTATTGTTCCAAAAGACATAATGAATGTCTCCATAGACAGAATAACATAGACTGATGGCCACTCCCCATGGATTCATGAACATGACATCTATGTCCCTCAAGTATTAGCACCCATGCCTTAGAGATTAGAATCAGAAGATGAGTAGAAATGCTCCAGAATGAAGAGATGAGGAGAAGTACAGCACACACTGTGTACGAGGTTTTGTATTTATAAAGGAAAGCGTTAGCAAAGAAATCAGAGTGGGAAAAAGGAAGCTAAGTGGATTTCAGTGGAGAAGAAAATTGGGGAAAGAGAGGAAAGATAAGAAAATCTGATATGCCAGAAAAATTGGAGAGGAGAATAAGGAAAGATAGTATGTGTTGTTCAATTTTAGTAACGAAGCCCTCATAGGTTCTTTAGAGGATCTCTAAGTACTGTATTCTCTGGCTGCTGCACAATGAGTCTTCAATTAGACATCACCAGATGCTCCACCATGTGACAAGACTGGGACAAGCGGAATTCAATGGATGTAGCGTAGTGTGAATTCCAAGTTCAGGCATCAAGATTTCCTGTGCTTTTGTTTTCTATCGCTTCCTCCCTTCCTTTGTCTTTCTCTTCTTCCTCTTCCTTTTCCTCTCCATCTCTTTGTCACTCCAGCTCTCCTCCTTCTCAGAATCTTTCTCAGCCACCTTGTAAATAAGCCTGGAATAGCCACTGGAAAAGGAGAGACAGGGCTGACGGGTGAACCATGTAGAAGAGAGCTCTTCCAGGGGCCCCATCCTTGGCTGACACGGCAACTAGCCAAACACACAAATGAAGCAAGCTCCGACTAGAACTACTCAGCCAGGCCAGTCCTCATTCAGCTTTCCATCTACACAATAGTGTGCCAAATAAATAGTAGGTTGATTATCTTAACATTTAATATACACAGTGACTGGGTATGAAGCCAGATATTACAAATCTTTTGGTTGACAAAATAATTTGAAGCATTAACTTGTAGAAAATTTCAAAGAATATATGAAACTTATTTTCATTACCTAAGTTCTGATAAGAATTTGTTTGAAATGACATATATTTTGGATAATTGACACATTTTTATATAAATATAAGTATTCAAAGTGAATCTTAGAAAGTAGGCTATATATATATGCATATATATATGGGCTTATATAG
>NW_004524718.1:958006-960993 GCF_000260255.1 Octodon degus
AATATATATATGTATATATTTGCATAACTCCTTGGCTTTCATACTTAAATGTCTATGATGTTCACCAAAACTTTAAATGAGTGTGTCTATGGTGTGTGTTTAAACAACATGAGAATAATGAAATTCATGACTCTTATGGCTTGGTGCATTATATAATATATACTGTCTTCCTGCATCTGTTGGATTCTAATTCCCTACTTATCATTGGATAGTAATTGAATCATACGGGGTATACCTAGCTGAGCTATCTGCTGGCTCCCAACCATTATGACATTAAGATCTCAAGTCTGATCGCTTGAAGGCAATGAATCCTGACAAAATCTCAGGCAAACATGGAAGTAGACTCCGCTCCAGCCAAGGCTGTAGGTGAAAATGTAGTTGTAACAGAATAAATTGCAATAAGAAAGCACTTGAAATAAATGTTAAGCAAACAGATCATTGAATTGATACATTTGAAAATGTTTACATCTTAGATGATTGAATATCTTAACACCAAATAATAACTTCCAGGTATGATATAGAGAAAATCTGTAACTAAGGAAAGCAAAACAGGTCTACGACTCTATAAGATTTCTTTAAATTACAGAAAAGTCTGCAGATCTCACTCACATCAAGGGTTATTTCAAGAGGCTGTGGAAATGCCTCACAGTTTCTCTAAGCTCCAGGTCTCTAGGAAACGTAAGAACTTCATTCTTCAGTTTCCTTACAGTCTCAAGATATATGTGAACATAACTTTTGTCTGAAAAATTAAAAAACATTGAACTTCATATCAGATTCACGAAGTGAGGAAGTTGTTTCACCTATTACCTTTCCAGATTGAACTCAAAGAAAAACAGAGTTAAAAATAGAAAAAGATTTTTATACACCCCAAATGTTTTATTGCTAGAAATTTATTATCAACCAATAAAGGTACTCAGGCTTAAATATATTTTACTGTTAATAATAATGAGGGATGCCTCAAGATAAATAACTGATGACCCAGAGGTTATAGTAAATGGTCACAGAGGTCATTCCCACACTTTGAAACTAATCTGTCAGTATATGATTTCAGGACACTATCAGCCATTGACTCCTTGCATGTTCCTAAGTCTTGTATTTCTGAATGTAAACATCCATTGTTGTAAATTTGTCGTATTATTTGTGTCTAAACACTGTGTAGTAACCGTGTGTAGTGGAACTATATGTCCATCTAATGTGATACATTGATGGTTTAATAGGATCTCTCACCACGTGACCTCATCTGTAGACTGAGTGAGAATGGGACAAAGAAGAAAAGGCAGATGGAGGGAGGGAGAAGGGAAGGAAAATGCACAAAGTCAGTATAAATGTTAAGATTTGAATGGTAAGTATACATTCTGGAATTTTATGCACTTCATGAGAACCACAAGAGGGTCAGGAGACAAATATAAGAAGAATATTAATTATTGGAGAAAAGGAAAAAGCATGTTGTGCAGATTCAAACAGGCCTCTTAGGTTTCCTACCACCCCCTGTTCACAGTTATTTTTATGTGTTGTACCCTACTGACTAGTACAATCCTTGACTTTCTTCTAAACACAGTAATACAACAAATGCAAAAGGTGTTATTCTTGTATGTATTACTTTATAAAAGATTTGGTCTTATAAGACTTATAGTAGAGAATCTCCCTCTCTTACTCTCTTTCAGGACAAAAATACTGCTGGGGAATCACATGACAAACAACTGAAGTTGGCATCTTGGAGAAGTATGTATGCCACCTGACACTCAGCAAAACTGTCTTATAAATAGTTTACTATCATTTATTACTTTACTTTTAGGCCTATGTATTAAGCAAATGTCATTGCTCTAATTTATGGAAATTGGCTGATAATTTCACTTAGCTTTGGTGCTAAATAATTTTTCCATGATTGCATATTTGAGAGTATTAATTCCAATACTAACCAATACTAACTGCCCTCATATCTATTTATCTATCTGTCTGTCTGTCTGTCTGTCTGTCTGTCTGTCTGTCTGTTTGCCTGCCTGCCTGCCTGCCTGCCTGCCTACCTACCTACCTACCTACCTACCTACCTACCTACCTGTTGAATGGAGAGAGGATATAATATAAGGGAAATACAGACCAAATGAAGGGAAGCATATACATCACTCCAAATGTAATAATTTTAACACTTCTTTATGCTCTGAAACTTTTGTGCATTTGTATGTCATCATTACTGATATTTCTCAGGTGGAGTATTTTTATTGAATCACCTAGAAACTATAGTCCTGAGGAACAGAATTGACAAAAGCCAGAAAAGGATTTCAAATAACATACACTTAAAAAATGCCACCTGTTTAAAAGATACATGAGAATTAGCAGCAGAGATTTATGCTGTAAATCACTGACCTTATAAAGATAAAAAAATAGTAAAAAATCTAAAAATTAAACGTATAGTGACAAGTATTCTCCAAATAACAAGATTTCAATAAACAGGAGATATGATGAATAGATGAAAATTCCAGTGTAGTTGCTATTTTCAATTATAGTGAAATGCCTAGGCAAAATAATCAAGAAAATATTAAAGATTATCTATAGACTTCTCTTCAGGTACAAATCAACACCAGAATATGATGCTGAAATATCTCCAGTGTACTAATGATACTAAGTTATATTCTAAGGAACTTTTTGCTCACACTGTTGTCTTTCTTGTTTTCTTCAAGACAAGAGATAGACATGTCTGAACATGTAGAGGCATAGGAAATTATTTTTCTCCACAAACATTTCTTGAAAACACTAGTAGAGTGTGAAATTAAGCAATTTAAAACCAAATTCACTCTTTGCTTCTGAGTTAGGATTTGAGGTAACATAAAAACCTTTAACTCTTTCTGGCAAAAGACAAATTTGGATGTCTATAATGATAATTGGAGAAATTGTGTGCATAAGCACGTATTATGCATATATTGTAATATTTTTGTCCTGAAAAAGAGTAAGAGAGGGAGATTCTCTACTATGAGTCATATAAGACCAAA
>NW_004524718.1:961211-975382 GCF_000260255.1 Octodon degus
CAAGTTAATATTATTTATATAAGTATATTTTATGGTAGAACTCCCCTGTGAAACTTAATAAAAGATTTGAGATATTTTTCCTGTAATTAATTTTCCTCAAAATTACCTTTTCAAGCATTGATATGACTGTGTTAGGCACAACTCATGACAGAAAGATCAGGCAGATGGACATAAACACAGATGTCGGCGCAGATAAATGAAGCATGTTTGAAGCCCTCCCTCATGCTTTGCTCTTTATTGTGCTGCACAGCTACTTCACTTTTTATAATATTCTATTGACAGTTGCCAAAATGTGGAAGCAAATCACATGTCCATCCATAGATATGTAGTTGGACCAACGTGGTTTGTCTACATGTGGAATGTCAGCCTTAATAATTAAGACATTTTGACAGATGCTATCACATGGATAAACCTGAGCCCAGGAAAAGTGAAAAAGTTTGAACAAAAATTCAAATGCTATACGAAGCCATCTCCTGAGTTTACTTCTACAAGGTAACTAGAGAAGTTACCTGCATATTTTGTATGTATTTTGAGGGAGAGCATTGTGCAGATGCCGTGGTTTATCTTTCCATGCTTCCCATGCTCAAGGGTTGCTCTCCAGTGTAGCAGTACTAAGATGCAGGGATCTTGGTGGAATGTGCTTCAGTTGAGGGGGCCATCGTCACTGGAAAGAATACATGCAAATGTCATTGGACTGAATCACTTTGCAGAAAATAAGCTGTTATGAAGGGAGTACTTTTAATTGAAGTAATGAAATGTATCTTTTAGTGTAATAATTTTTAAATATGAATATGCACATGTTTTGATAATAACTGCTATACATATGTATCATCAACACCATCTCAGAATAAATATTCCAATCATCTACTGAGTGAGATGAAGAACAAAAGGGCATTAGAAGATATGTGAATTACGGATTTCTCTCCTTAAAGTTAGGATGAATCCTGGACTCACAGTTAAAATAGTTCTATTTTAAGAGTGTTCAGCCTAAGATTGTCCTCTAGAAGAAACTTTAGCAGGAAGATGACCAAAGTTAAGCAATATTGTTATGTCCATTTTATTATCTGGGCCATCTCCTTGAGCTTTCTTCTGTCATTGCTCATCAGATAATCCATTATTGAAAGGGAACTCAGAATAGTTTGTAAGGAATAGGCATCAGTTTTTTCAGTGCCCAAATCCATTAATTCATTTAATTAGAGGTAAAAGGCATTGATTTTGTAGCAACCATTTACGTTGAAAGGAAGACAACTTTCAGTAACAAGGGAAATTGCATTGCTATAGTTAAGAGCTGATTAAATAATGTGAAGGAAAATAGAATGAAATAATTAGTAATGATGGTCTAAAATAACCCTCTCTAGATCCACACTGACTATAAATTGTGGGCATTATTCTAAGACAGTGGGAACTTGGCTTACATAACAAATATGTGTCTTGGTTACTCTTCTCTCATTGCTAGGACAAATACCGGACACCCAAAATTAAGGAACGCAAGGTTAATTTAGCTCGCAGTCTGTGGAGGTTTCAGTCCATACTCAGGCTCCAAGGCAGAGTGGCACATGGCAAAGGACAATCATTCATGGTGGCAGCAAAGAGCAAGAAAGCAAAGGGGCAGGAGCAGGGGCAATAATGGTTACAAAGAGGAACTGTATATGTTACTTCCTACAATCCCATCCATAATCCCAGCAGCACTAATACCCGTAATCCCAGTGGATTATGAGTTAATCACAAACGCTAGAATTATGCCCCATGACTACGTCAGGCTTTCAGGGGATACTTAGACAAAAACTACAACAGTATGCAAAAGTATAGTATAATTTTAAATAAATAATTTATAATTTTTGTATTCATTTGGAAATACAAAGTCAAATCATACCTCTTTTGTTATATAACATGCTGTTTTGTAAAAGAGCCCCTAAAATCTCTAACCTATGTTGTGATACAAGTTTTGTGTATTTTCCAGAATTGCCTTACTCGGAGTACTCCTCATATCTACTTAGGCTTCTAAGGTAGACCAAAAATCACAGTATACAACAGAAATAATAATACAAATGTGTCTAAAGTAATGATAAAACATAGGCGAACTCATTAGAATTCAAATGGCAAAATATTTATTTTGATCCTCAGAATATGCTTTAGAAGTTCATTTTTGAAATATTTATCACGCAGTTTACAGGAATAGCTGCTGTAATGATTTAATTGTATGCTTTAAATCATTTTAAGACTTCATGTTTTCTATGTGAATATGAATAAAAGAAATTTTTTGAATTTAAATAATATAAGATAAATGAATGTGATAAAACATACTTGATTTCTCTCATGTCTTTTGGAAATCATCTTTGTGATTTTACTTTCCATTATGTTCTCACCAGGAGAGCTTACACTTGTCTGAGTACAGAGTCCCTCTGACACTGGATGATGTGTTGTTGAGGTGGACCCCTGTAGTCTAGAGCTGTGGGTGAGGACCCACATTCTTCATGGTATTTTCAAGAAGTGTGATTATTAAATTTTTCAATGGAAAGTTGGAATATTCAAATATTTTATTGAGGAATATCAATATTTAGTAATGAATACATTGTTCTATCAATTTTTATACTTAAGTTAAAAATCTTGTATCTATATGACTTTAAAAGACATAACCTAATATTTGTATTGTTTGTTATATTTAAATATTTATGCTTAAAATATGAACATAACTAGGTAAGATCAATATTCAATATTAAACTATAAAATACTGTTAAGCCTTATTAGACATTTGTAGTAGCATACATACTCATAAAATGTGTAATTTTATTTTGAAGTACATATTATAGAGATAATTTTACATACACATGAATCTTGTCATTAACTTTTCATTTTAATACTGTTCTAGTTAATACTCTACTTCAAGTTTGTAGATGCAAGAATTGCCCTTATTATTTGCCATTTATAAGAATTATAATTATCTTTTCCTTATCATCTAGGACGTGACAAAAATCTCAGCAAATATATGATTTCAATGAGGTCAAATGATTAAATTTTACCTATTTATAGATTTCTAGAGAGAAAATTTATGTATTTATAAGACCTGCCTAGGGCCATATAAATAAATTCTTGATTAAAAATTAATGTTTATTGTGTTTCAAATGCCAAATTGTATTCACTTTTGTGATCATAGTCTGTTTTTTTTTTTTTAATGATAGCCATTATTATAAATAAACCATTTCATTTTGTATCCCTGTCATTGTTATGGTGAAGACAATCATTCTGGGGGACTGAGGCAGAAAGTTCACCAGTTTCTTGCCTACTCTGAGCTACTTAATGACTTATCAAAACCATGCCTCAAAAAATAAAATATAAAATATGTGAATGTCTAGCATTCAACTCAGTATTACACCCACAGATACACACACACACACACACACACACACACACACACACTCAATGCAAAACAACAATGAAAATACTCCACAATAAGAGAAAATGGTTCTGTTAAATTCACAAAGTGATTCTGCACAAACTGGTGGGAGACTACGTGTACGGTAACTTGGAGATGGTTATTAAAGGCCACGGCTATCAAGGAAAACAATTTCTTGCTAAAGAAAGATTTCATTAAAGTTTTGGACCTCTCCATCATGAGAATGAGGCCCCATGATTATTTAACTGCCAGGTAAAAATAACTGATTACTACCTGACAATGTCTGAAAACTTGATCAAAGGTTATTTTCCCAAGGTCAAGGTTTCCATTTTGGCCACCCTTCTCTTCCTTGAAGTGTGTGACTGCGCTTGTGTCGGCTGCAGTAGGTGTGATATGAAGATGAATAAGTGGACATTGCCTTTATTTTCTTTAAATTTATTATTGCATTGAACTATTTATTTCCCACTAAATGCATTGAGATATACATATTTAATACATAAGCCTTACTTAAACCTAATAAATATACTACTTTCATGTCAAAACTTGCATGGTTAATAAAAATATCTACATAAGTACAAAAAACACCATCTTTTTACCCTGAATCATGTTTTTTTTTTTTACTTTGGTGATAACTATTTCTCTAATTAATTTTTAAGAAAATAGTTGTGTCATATTGAAGCTATACAAAAACCACTATTTAGGTTTGTAACACTGAGTCATTAAATGGCACAATATTGTATGTAGACTTACAAATTCTTACTTTAATTTATTACTTATATATACATATTATGCATGTAGCTGGCTTATTTTAACAGAAATATGATTTTCTGATATACAAATATTCCATGACCAAGTTTTTTTCATTCTTTTCAAATCAGAAAATATTTGAGATGTTCCCTTGTTTTTATTCTTAAAAAACAGCACTACAGTGATTGGTCTTCTACAGATCTTCCATTGTACTAATTTCCTTTTATGTATTTAAGACCATAATTAGTCCTCATAGAGTACCGTACAACTTCAAAGATAATGTCAAATTGGTTTATGAATGATTTGTAACAAATGTTAAGCCCCTCATCTATATGCTGTTATTAACATTACTATGTGCCTTTTTAGTACTTTTGCTTTTATACAAAAGTAATTAACCCTAGTGAGAACATGTGGGACCCACTTAACGAAGACCCAATTGTGAGTCCTTGGCTTCTATCCCCAATTTCCCACTCCTAATAAATAATTAAAAGTGTGCAATTTAGAATCGAATAAATTAAAGTCAAATAATAAGATATTAGCACCAAAAATATTTAATCAGTGTTACCTTACCCAAATTATATACAATGAAATAAACACTCTAGAATAATACTAATAAATATAACGTATAAAATTAATGTTATTAATTATAACAACAAAATTTTAATTTAAACAGTAGTTCTTTGAAAATAAAATATTCATTGTATATTAGAAATATTAGAATTAGAAATTCTAATAGAGAAACTAGAATTTTAATAAGGGTCAAGGTGTAATTTAAATAAATGAATATTCAAGGATCTTACATAGGAAGAAAAAATCCTAAAAGGGAATAAATTCTTTACAATTTAATTTGTGAGTTCAATTTATAATATTTTACTTGACATTTTAAGGAGCTTAACTCAGTTATGCTTAATTTGTATGGAGAAGGGACCTAAGGAAGTCTTATGGAAGTTTAATAGGGGTGAGGGAGATTTCCTATTCTGTAGTAAACTGCAAACCATTTGGCACTGAACTAAAAAAATAAAGTATGGTAAATCAAAAACAGTCCAAGTTGAAATGCATTTAATACACCTAACTATTGAACACCATACTGGACCTCAAATATGCTCAGGAAAATCCATTAATCTGTAGTTAGGCAAAATCATCTATCATGATGATTCGTTTATGATAAATTATTGAGGATCTAATGCAATTCATTACCCAGAAATGTGTATCCACCACACAATAGCAGTGTAGTGCATTAATCTTGTTTATTCTCCTGATCCTCCAGGGAACAGGAAGCCATAGCTTGCTACCATTGCCAGCAGAGTGCTATGGGATATTTTACAGGACAAGAAAAGATCAAAATTTAAAATACGACCCATGTGTTTCTACTGAATACATATTGGCTTTCCATCCTCATGAAGTTGAAAATTTTAAGTACAACCATAATAAATTGAGGACTGTCAGGGCCAGCCAGATAGCTCAGTGGATTAAAGCACCTGCTTGGACAGATGCAGGGATTGGGGGTTCAATCCCTGAGCTGCCATGCTGTCCCCAACCATGGAGTGTGCCGAGATGGCAGTTGAGACTGGTCATGTTGGAGTATACCTGTAATCCCAGTGCTTGGGAGGCTGAAAAACAGGAAGGATCACTATAATTCCGATCTGTGTAGTGAGACGCTATAGGTCCTGTACTAAGCACCTCAAAAAACAAAAATGGGGGACTGCCTTTATCTCAATTTTATGTCACAAACTTTTATTTCCTCCCTGGCAATTGCATTTCTGTTTAGTTAAAACTTATTCATTGTATTAATTTTATAGCAATTATTCTTTCCAAGCACTTTATTTAGCTTTCATAGATAACATTTAACCTGATTCCACTCTATCCTTACTTTTCTTTGATGTATTTTACATAAAAGTTTAATTATGTTATAATCAAATGTGCATAATAAATCTGAATCACTTTCACACCTGCCTGAAGGGTAGAAAAAAATAAAAGAAAATAAACAGAATGTACTTGACATTGAATTTTAAAAACCTACAAATCTACTGTGATTCTGAAGTGATTGTAAAAAAGCCACTTAGGGTGGGATTATAGCTCAGCAGCATATACACCTGCCTGACACATGCAAGGTCCTGGGTTTGATCACTATTACCACAAAAACAAAACAATGAAATCCCACCTAATTCTCTGTAGAATGCTCACTTATTAAGAAATAAACTAAAATAGAATAGCTCTTTTTAGGTTCCTATAACTAGGATGATGGGGACATACAAGTTTTAAGCCACATTCCTCTTTTTTTTTCTTACAGAACCGGGGATTGAACTCAGGTGCTTTCCAGGCAAGTGCTTATTCTACTGAGCTATCTCCTCGGCCCCCATATTCCTCTTTTATTTGCTTTTCCCCCTTGCTATTCAGAACCAGTTCACAAACATAAATAAGAACTATCGACATCTGTGCTTTATGGAAGTTCATTATCCCTATATGATTTTCCCACTTTTCACTATTAAAACTTTCCAAAGATAAAACAATAAACATTAGAAAAGGCAGCATAAGTCAATTGGTATTTCAATGTAGTAAACTTTTAGCACTTTATAGATAATCATGTACTATAGTTTCTTTGGCCTAGCAAAGCATGTTACTTGTCATTCTGAATTGAGATTAAAAATACGCATTTATTTGTAATTGATCATTTCTAGACCATCCACAGTTTGTATGAAGAGTCATATGTGGCTAATACTGCACTCCAGTGTGTCAAAAGTCAAGGACTCTGCCAATAATGTCAACCCCTTTCTCTCTGCAAGTATGTGGCTTCATTGAATTCTGGAATCCTTCCCTAAACATCAACTTAAAGTGATATCTAACTCTACCTCCATCACCTCCTCTTATTTGTACAACTTAGTAAAGCAATTTGATGGCTAAAAGTTACTACCTGGATCCTTAGCACAGCAGGAAGCATGTCAGCCTTGTTATCTGAAAATTGCTATATACAGAGTGGAGAGAAACTTCTTTTGGGCATTTATTAGCTAATTATTAGAGAAAATTAAGATTCATTCTTGACTATAATGATCATCTTTCCTCTAACAGAAAACCAGGCCCAGTCTGGAGGTACACACTCTAGGTGGTAGTTCAGCCAAGAGAGGTACTAGACCTTAATTCTGGTCCTTGTCTTCTGGACTCCCTTAGGGGTATCAATCAGAAAACAACCATATGAATGGGGACTGTGCTTTATGGGTCCCCTTGCAACTTACTAATAGATATCCAAGAGGGGTATATAATAGGTCCCAAGAGTTTTGTAAAATATGTTCTCCAGCATCAGAGTCAAGGTTTGGAGTCAAAAAGGCAATTACTAGAGACAATATGAAGTTATAACTCCTGCTATGGAAAACACTGGTGTTTTTGCTGTACAAAGATCGATAACTCTATCATCAGGAATGGAAGATTTAATTTACCCAAATGGTAGAAAACAGAAGAACAGTGGGTTATCATTGTCATCTGGCCTCATTGGAAACACAAGCATTGTTTAGGTCAAGTAGCAGTCATGACTTGCAACTGGGCCTGCTGTCAGGTCAGTCATTTCCACCCACATCTTGTCACAACAGATTAATTCATGTGGACAGTGTTGGGACTGCTCCGTTGTTTCTGACACAGTAGTGATGGTCCTCAAATGCAAATTTCCTTCAGTAATACACAACAATCATTGTGGTGGAGCAAGCGTATTGTCTTCCAAACAAGAGAATTGCACTTATCCTTTTGATTCTAAAATAGGCCTGGTTTATGCTGAGTATAAAAATTAAATGTGCTCGGTGACATTGCCCACGAGGCTTAATCAAACCGATGTAGTGTTCAGTCAAATAAAATTGAACCATATATCTTGTAAGTGGAGTAATCTGCACCACTTTGCTTTAATTGTTCACATTAAGTGGGAGTAAGACATTGACTTACTCTGTTTTAGGAATAGGATCGAGTTTTGGCCTTAGTTGCCTCCTTTACTTATTGGTGCAGATACTGCCTATAAGCAGGTCATTTTCAACTCTCTTGATAGGTTGTAAATGGTAAAAGACTGTCATATCCTCCAGGCTAACTGTAAAAATCAAGCCTACTGGCCTCTCCTGGGCCTCAGCAGGTCATGAGTCTAAGGCCCTGAGGGCATGATGGAGGTTAATACTTCAAATTGGCCTTGTTCTGCATCCTGAAGTTCTATTGATAGTATCCTTAATTAAATGCTTCATAAGGCAAATTGAATGGATTTATTCTTAGCCCCTGTCAGTCAGAGTGGCTGACAAAGCAGCATACTGATTTGAAAATTCATTAGAAGGCTAAGAAAAGCCTAATTTTGAGGAAGAAGGAAAAGAATGAAAAATTACTGATAATATGCATCTTATTTATCAAGTCATTCCTGTAGCTTAACTAACTGCAGGTTGTGCCGTAGTGTTAAATAATATGTTCTGAGTGAAAACGATGATCACACACATATGGGGGATCTGCATGATGTTTGCATGATGTGATTCTTTTGAAAAGATTTTGATGTATTCTATTATTGGTTGCATGTACCATTTAAAGCTTAGAATACAAGAAAATTAGTAGGTGTTTTTTGTTTTTTGTTATTGAATATATTTGGTACAGAGTCTTACTACACCGCACCGACTTGTGGTGATTCTACTGTTTTTAGCCTCCCCAGAGCTGAGATCACAGGCCTGTGCCACCACACCAGAACTCAGTTGCTGGCTCAGCACATTCTGGGGACAGGGTCAGCAAGGCGTGTGGTGTCTGGCATCAAACCTGGTCCCTGTGCTTGCCTAAGCAGGATCTTAGTCTGCTGAGCTATTAGTAGGTATTTTAATTCAATCTGAATCAGGTAGTAATTTTCTACAGATTTCAAATGCATATCTTATGAAGACAAATTTTAGTAACAATTTTATCCTAATAATTTCAAAAGGTATAAATAATTGCAAGTAATCTTACATCAACTTTTTGACGAAGAAAACATCACCACTTAACACTTTTCCTTAAAAAAATGTATGGAGAATTTGGAAGTGCTGGTCTCACCCTACAAGAGCTTCTTTTAAATATCTGTATTTAATGAAGCTAAATTACAAATTATGTGTAAATCTTGCCATTTATTTTACTTTTTGTCTCACAATAAGATAATGTGCTTGCACTTTACATAATGAATGCAGTAAATGTACTAATATTTAAATAAGCCTTTACTTTTAAATGGGGCATACATGTTTGTGAATAAGAATACGAATGTCAATAATATTTCTAGTTCTACATATTAACATAAAATCTTGTTAAAATGAATGCATGATTTTTCAGTAAGAACTTTACTTGTAAATTTTTCATGATAAAAATATTCAACATCACTGGTCACTCCAGAGATACAAATTAAAATAATGCTGAGGTACCACCTTACACCAGGAAGAATGGCTGCCATTCGGATGTCAAACAACAAATGCTGGAGTGGCTGTGGCAAAATGGGAGACTTCTGCACGGTTGGTGCAAGTGAAGATTGTTACAGCCACTATGGAAATCAGTGTAGAGACTCCTCAAAATACTAGGACTGGAGATTCTATTCAAGTCAGCTATTCCCCTCCTAGATTTTCCAAATGCCACAGTGATGTATGTGCATTCCTGTATAGAGCGGTGCAACTTGTCACAGGTCTTGGAAACAATGCAAATGCCCATCAACTGAGGAATGGACAAAAAACATATGGTAGCTTTACACAATGGAGTATTTTTCAGCTATAAAAAAGATTAATTTGAGGCTTTTGTAGATAAGTGGATGCAACTAAAAACTGTATTGGTGGGGCTGGGGATTTGGCTCAGAGGTAGAATGCTTGCCTAGCAAGCTGGAAGCCCTGGGTTTGGTCCCTGGCACCAAAAACAAAAAATAAAAAACTGCATTGTTAAGTGAAATCAGACTCACATGTGCAGACATCATATTATCTTGCTAGTATGAGAACATGAAAGAGTAAATGAAATATGAAAGGAACAATAGGTACTGTTGGGAAGAATTTATTCCATGGGAAGGAAAATCTGGGATGGGAAAAAAACAAATGAAACAAGGCAGAAAGATACTTAGGTATACATGCAGGATGTTTAGGTAATTGTACTGCCCATTTCTGCTGGTCTTTTGAAAGAAGTAGTTAAGGCTTAGTATTTTTTCAGTTTGAATTTCTTATAACTCTTCTGATTTTCTTTTGTTTTTGCTTTAACACAATCTTGCACAAACATACCTGGTAAACTGAACAACTAACCAGAATGATAACGTCATGGAATATGGTAACTATTGTTGAATTCCTATTACTCTGTTTAATGGAATTTTGTATTGTTTCTTATGCTGGTTTTTTTCTATTGATGATTTGCATTCTTTGCAAAAGTAAAAGTAAAAAAATAAATTTTTGATTTAAAACAGGCAACTACTGTTTTCAGAAGTCGTATCATATAATCTTTTTCATAATTTGTCATAAGTCCTCTTTGTGTATATCTCATTTTTTTAGTGTGTGAGTGTCTGTTTAATGAAATTATGGTGTTAATATTTGAAACTCTTTTCATAGAGCCTATCAGCAACCATGCAGTGATTCCCAATCTCCTGCCCGAGTTACAGCACACAGTGAGAAATAAAAAAGAAAAAGAAAGAAAGAAAAGAGACAAGAACAACAAGCAACTGGGGCTTGGGCGGTCAGTGTTCTCTGGGTACAAAGGCCCAGCTTTTCTATCCAGCCACCATGGGATTCGCCTGTGCGGGGGGAGGGCTGCAGTGCTCTTCCTGCAACAGCAGAGCAGGGAGATTGAATGGGCAGTTTAACATCGTAAAGGAAACAAGTTGAGATTCATCCCTATGCCTGAGTACTTCTTCCCTGTGTGGTCCTCAGCAGGCCGCATCCTGCCCTGTGAGCATCATCTCCACTATGTCCCAGAGGAAGCAGGCTTTCTGATTTCAAATCTGGCCCTTGAGGCAGGCCAAGAAGGGTCTTGGAGAGGTTCTATATGAGTTTATAATCTGTGGTCCCCAATGCATTAGAACATCCAGAACATCACAGATAGACACAACCTTGTACATGGATAGCGCACCATAATCAGATATATTTACTTTATTCTAAACAAGAGAAAATTTTAATTAAAGGATAGTAAATCAATACATTTATAGCTTTCCTAAGCATCAATTTAGATGAAGTAATTAGAGAGATGACAATATGGATGATTAGGAAGAATGTCAAGAAATAATTTTTAACAAATATCTGATAAACATGGAATTCCTGAAAGAAGTCTAGATGGAGAAAAGGGAGCACTTACTTATATATGTATTAATTTTGATGCAGGCTGTCCACATGTAGTACAGGCTGACTCTGAACTCACTCTGTAGTTTGAACTCAAATTCACAATGATCTACCTCCTTGTCCTTCTAGGTCCTGGAATTACAGGCCTGTACCATCATGTCCAGCTAAGGTAAACTGATTTTGATGGCAAGAAAATTATTAGGTGTTTTGATTCAGATTACTTAACTTGAATTCAGGCTGTCTAGTTAATATTATAAATTGCTTATGTCTATCTTCTTCAATTTTCTGCTTTATGGAAGACTAAAATAGAATTTAATAATAAAATCATAAGAGAATAACAATAGCGCAGTGTACAACTATCTTAAGTGTAGCTATTCGGAGTATGTAACACTTAAATTAAAAAGATTTTTACAAAAAAAAAACCCAGAAGACTAGGAAAATATTTGTTAAATGCATAATTATGAAATAAATAAATGAAATTATAAACATTCCAAGGTTTGCCTAACCCATTTTCAGGATGATGAAGTGGATTTTGTTGATTAGTGGACTTTGTCCTCGTCTCTTCATAATGAAATAAAAATGAGTGATACTGCAGATTAGTGAAGAGGACACTAACCACTAATGGGTGGTCAGAAAGCTTAGGAAACAGAAGCTCCCACTTTATATATTTCTTTACATACAAGAGAGCAGCAGAGAGAATGTAATTGTTTCATAGTATTACTGAGGCGCCTCATAAGCCTTGCACCAGAACCGATCTATTTCCTACAGTTACACTTCCAGATATTTTGTTAGAGGATCAATAGTTAACTCAGGTTTTTTACTCAGTGGTGTTAAAATTGAAATATTGGTTAATATACATTTCCTAAGAAATTTTGGTATCATGGAATGAGTTAATTACATATGTTTATATATTAATAAAAATGGTTATTAATGTTGTATAATTAAGAAAGCAGAAGAATCTTGAAATGATATATGGCTTTTGGCATCAAAAATTGTGACAAGTCCAATTCTTTTATTAGATTATACCTAATATCTAATGTAGTGAGCAAAAGTGATTTAATGATAAAGCGTAATGGTAAAATATGAATATTTTATCTCCTAATAAATATTGAATCTCCTGAGATTGTGTCATGGCCAGGCTAACTGATCTTAGTCTTGAATCTTAGACACAATCTGAGTGCCTACACTACCAATTTACACAGCAATTACTAATAATTTAAAACTGTGCTTATATGAAATATCTTAAGAAATTGGATAAAATAGGGGGTCTGTAGTGATTTTAAGATGAATGTATCAATTATCAACATATTAATTTGTGTTCTTTATGTTTTATATTCATTACTTCAGTTAAATATAATCTAAAAATTATTTAAAAGTGATAAAAATTTTGGAAGAATACTGATGGTTTTAATTTGACTGTCTTGGTATCAGTGATTGGATGGAACTTATTAATGTACATCCATTTTGACAGTTTGATCACTCTATAAATTCTGTGGAAGTAACTGGTTCTGAAACCATGCAGATAAGCTACCGTTTTACTGGTCTCAAAGTAATGAAGGCAATATCATCCAAAAACGATAATTATGTAGCCATCCATGTAGAAAGTCTTTGAAAACCAATTCAAAGGTTAAGTACTACAGATGAGTAATTAATTTATTTTCAATAACCTTAAAAGCTCTACACTAATGATATGTTAAAATATATATCCTTAACTTTAAATGATCCATAAGTAGATCATCACAAGAAAACCATTAACATGAATATAGATTATAAGGCTATTAGCAGTTCAAAAGAATTAAAATTGCAAGATTAAATTACTCATTAATATGCTAATAAGTCTTTTATTAATATGATTGTGAAACATGTGCAAAAGGTATATTTAATTTTAAAAAAATAGCACTTGAAGAAAACTAGTTTCCTTAAAGAATTCCCTGAAAATAGTACAAATCATCTCCAGAATAAAATAGCATAGGTTTTCTTTCCAAGAGAACTAATTTGCAAAGAAGTTCTTTACTGGTGTTAATTTTGGATAAAATACAGAGAAATAAGCAAAGCAGTGAAGCAAAAGTCAGTTATCAAAATCTACCTTTAAGACAGTAGTGAATGTCTTCTCATTTTATATTCTCTAATTCCTTTGTCCATATTGAAGTACAGAAAGGTTTAATTGCATATGTGAAGCACATTTAAGTTTTTAAAGTGCTATATGAATCCATTTTACTAATATGACATATTATCAGTCATAGTAACAAATAATTAAAAATCACAATGGTACAAAAGGTAAAAATAACATTCTGAAATGAACTTGTGGTTCAAAATTATACCAAGTCTCTCAAGAGAAAGAAAATCAATGGGTTGTGAACATATAATATAGACAAAGTGAGTATAAGGCATTGGCTCACATGATTATGAAGACTGGCAAGTCCAAACTCAATGTCTATGTCTCAATGTCTTCTGGCTAGAGACCCCAAAAAGATTGGAGGTGCAGTTCACATCTGAAAGTCATCAGGATAGAAAACTAGGGAAGAGCTGATGCTCTGGATTAAGCCTGAAACCATGTGAATGCCCACTGACACAGTGGAGGTCAGGATTTCATCTGTTCACGCCATCAATTGATTGGATTACCCATTTCTGCACTGTGGCCAAATAATAATGTTTTACCACATATTTGGGCACCTGATTTATCAAAGTAGACACATAAAGTTAATCATTGTGTAAATTAAATATAATTATAAATGATTTATTGAATTTATTTTTAAGTAAAAATGAAC
>NW_004524718.1:985505-986735 GCF_000260255.1 Octodon degus
TATGTTTATAGCAGCACAATTTATGATAGCCAAAACTTGGAAACAATTAAGATGCTCAGCACCTGAGGAATGGATGAAAAAGATGTGGTATTTTTATACAATGTAGTATTACTCGACTATGAAGAATGATAAACTCAAAGCCTTTATATTTAAGTGGATGCCACTCTAAGATATACTCATAAGTGAAATAAACCAGATACACCTGTGTAAATGTTGTATAGTTTCCCTATGATAAGAACTCAAATGAAGAAATACAAATAGAAAGGTATAATAGAAGTAAAAGGAATGCAAGAATTTTAGGACTAAATGATTAAGAGAGGGAAAGAAGTGCTAGGAAATATGACAGTGGCAAGCCATACAGTTATATGTAGAAGATGGGCAAGGCAATGATCCTGAGACTCTTCAGAAGATTTTTGAATCCAGCAGTTAATTGAAAAGATTCTCACCCTGACTAACTATATTTTCTGATACCTGTGAACTAAGCAACTGCACTGAAGATGGCAATTTGCAATAGCAGGTTCATGCTTGGAGTGCCTGTCATTCTGGTCTTCTTAATATGAGCTGCTTGTCATGACATGCTAGTTGCTGCCATGCTGTCTTTCAGGTGGATAATTGTTCCAATGAAGGGGGTGGTGAATGAAGGCAGGACACAGGAAAAGGAATGTTGCAGGACTGTCCTGCTACAAGGTTGTGTATGGTTAGATTTCTGGACTTAATGTGTAAACATAAGAATTATATAATTCTTTATGCCTACTTCTAAATATATTTTAATTTTTAAATGTTTTTTCATCATATTCTGTAGGGACTTAAAGTTTAACATATCAATGCTTGATGAAAAGTACCTGTTCCATATTATGCCTAAACTGTGATATTTAGACTGAAAGTGAGGTTAAGCTTAACAGCCTAGGTTTTATGGTAATAACAATAAGCTTCTCTTCTAGAGGGTTAACAACCTAAGGTTTTTTGTTTTGTTTTGTTTTGTTTTGTTTTTTTGGTGGAACTGGGAATTGAACTAACAACCTAAGTTTGCAGAACAAAATTTAGAGAAAAAGGAAGGCCGTAAAAAAAGCGAACCTTTTTTCCCTAGCCTTCCAAGGTCAGTTAAGACTCAGGACATATGAGAACTTGTACTGTAATGACATGTAACTCAGTTGTGTCCCAAATTTTCTGATCAAGGAGATTATGGGGCCAAAGAAGAAAGTGATCAATGATGTAGAGTGTGCCTAAGGA
>NW_004524718.1:986835-988694 GCF_000260255.1 Octodon degus
CACTAGGATTACAGGTGTGTGATGCCACACCTGGCTCTGATCCTGCATGTGAACTACTCTGATGTTTGTTTGCATTTCACTGTATCATTTCTTTTCATGTATGCAGGCCTGGATGAATACAAAATATTTTTGAATACAGTATGCTATAAACTTTTTATTAAAAGATTTACTACTAACATACGATGAATATACAGAACTGTACAAGTTTAATGTATATGATTGGATGACTTTTAACACATGCATAGAGGCATAATCAATAAAATCATCATCATGATCAAAGTGAAACACTATCACACCTCAACTGTTTCCTTGTTTGCTTCTTTTTTCTCTATATATAGAATCATTAATTTGACAAACTGTCTTATAAAATTTTAGTTGTATAGTTGAGTATTTCTAAATAAACATAGCCAGCTTTTTCAGTATATATTAGAACTTATTTATTTTTCATATCTGAAGATTTGTATTCATTGAAAAGCATTCATTTTGCTCCCCAAATCCTGGCCACTGTCTTTTAACTCTCCGTTCCTCTTAACTAGTTCAGATACAACTTGCAAGGAGATCCACACTTTAGCTATCCATCCTTGGAGGATGACCAAGTCAGTTTGCATCATGACCTCCAGGTTCATCAAAGTTATTATAAAAAGGCTTCTTTCTTTTATGTTATAAGGCTGAATAATATTTATTTGTGTGTATAGACCATTTTCATCATCCATTTATCTGCCTGTAGAGTTTTTGGTTGTCTTCATGTTTCACTACATGAATAATGTCTAGATGGGTATGGCAGTGCAAACACCTTTTCAAGATCATAATATCAGTTATTCTGTTTATATATGAAGAAGAGAATATGGTAGTTATGTTCTTAATTTTTATAGAAAGCTTAATGCTTATTTGCATAGTGGCTACATTATTATGTTCTCAGGAGCTGTGCATAATGATTTATTTTTTCCATAGTCATGCTAAATCAATTTCTGATGGTCTTCCAAAGTGATGTGAAGTAGCATCTTATTGTGATTTTGACTTTTATGAGAATTAAGTACATTTCCATATCCCTGTTGGCTATTTGTATATTTTCTTTGAAGGAAAAACTAACCAAGTTCTGGGCCTATTGTTTTCAGCTTTATTTCCATTTTTCTCACACTGTTGAGTTATAAGAAAGTCTTATGTATTTTGGATATTAATCCTATCTTAGATACATGCCTTCAAGATATTTTCCTCTTCTAAAATGATGTGTTTTCTTTGTTTTGTTTATCATGCACAATCTCTCTTTGTATTCTGGTATAGACTGACTTCCTTATGTTCCTACTCTTGTTTTTGTTACCTATAGTTTTGGTTACATTTAGGAAATCATAATCAAGATTAACATTGACAAGAAGCTCCTGTATTTTTCCTGTTGTAATATTAGTGTGAAAGCGATCCACATCTTTCATTTAACTCTTAAATGTCTATTGAAGTGCTTTCATCAGTGATATAAGGTTGTTTCAATTTCATTCTTTGACATGTAGAGTTCACACATCAGTTCTAGAAAAAGCAATTTATCTATTGAGTATGTTTTAGAAAATTTACTGGAGATTATTAGGGACCTGTGTGTGTTCATTTTTGAGCCTTGCATTCAGTTCTTTGGATTATATGTTGGTCTTTATGCAAGGAAAATACTACTTTAATTAGCTATATGCATACTATGTTTTGAAGTCGAGAATTGTGATACTTGTCTGTGTTTTTTGACATTTGTTTTTGGAAAAAAGGGAATTGTGATACTTCCAAAATTGCCTAAAGATTTTGTTTGCTCAAAAGAATCTTTTGACATTTGAACATAATATTATTTACTTTATGGAGATAGTTTTTTTTTTTTTTTTTTTTTT
>NW_004524718.1:993902-995063 GCF_000260255.1 Octodon degus
GATAAGCCAATGGCTAATGTGTATTGCAATAGTTTACCATGATACCTGACTCAGTCTTCAGACATAAACTAACTTTCAGATCCAGAGCCAAACAGTTGAAGAAACTGGATATCTTTGGGTACAGAGCTCCTGCAACAAAACAGAGCATTTCAGGTAGGTATTCTGAATAAAATGCCATGGTAATGTATAATAGGGACAGTGAAGTAATAAGGAGTTTACACGGTGCTTTTACTAAGTAAACCAAAATGAAGTGAATATCCTTTATTAGAATGGGGGAGTGTTCGGATTCTAGGTGACGGATGTTCTGTTGGTGCAGATCAGTATCTCAGTGTGTCTAAATATTCTATGAAATCATCTTGAGGTTATTTTCTCAGTCTCTATGTAAATAATCTGAATGGATTTGTTTAAAAGACTGTTGACTAACACAGAGATTCTTGGTTTTCACAACGGAACACAAACTAAAATATATCAAAATTCAAGAAGATTTTGGAATTCATTTTGTGACCTATAGAGTAGATACCAAAGAGAACCGTATACTAGAGCTATAGTGAAAACTAATGTCACTCTAAAAGACATTACAAAATACCTGTTTAATTCACTGTTTTATTGTTTTACTGTAAAACTAAAAACATTAGAAAAGATGATTGCATTGTCCCAACTTTACCTATTCCTCAATTATTGTCTCCTTCACAGATCCCTGAAAACAAGGATGTCTATCATTTTTTCAACTTTGTTGAACACCTCATTAAGTCCTTCTGCTTTTTTCTGAATGGGCATATGTTGCCATCACTTATATCTTCATCTATTTTTTTAGTCAACATGCATTTACCAGTTTTACTGAGCCCTAAAGAAGTATAGAGACTTTGTTAAATTATATGTTCTAAGAATCTGTGTTTTTAAAAATAATTTTATTGAGAAACAAGTAGCAATGAGACAGTTTCAAAACCGATTACTAGCACAGTTTTCATCAATTAATATATTGCATATTGTTGTCTTCTTCGTAGTTATTCACTGTACAAGATGCAGACATGGTATCCTGTCCACAAACACTATTAAAACAAATCTCTCTGTTCATTGAATTAAGAGAATGCAGCTGTATTTCTATCTTAACTATTTTTTATAAACCGATACAAAATGGTCCTTCATTTTTATCCCCCTTTT
>NW_004524718.1:995163-999376 GCF_000260255.1 Octodon degus
AACCAGGGATTGAACTCAGGCGCTTGTGCTTGCCAGGGAAGTGCTTATTCTACTGAGCCATCTCCCCGGCCCCGGAGATACTATTAATTGTAGATAACTTTACATATTATCTACATTTTAATATGAAACATACTAGGCCATGAACACAAGCTCTTTATTTCTCTACTTAATATCTTAACCAGCATGATTCATATCAGTGCATACTTTTTTACTTTTTAGTTAGGATTATTCCCAATCTACTTACATGTTTGATGGTATTGCATGAAGCATGAGATTCTTCCCATGAGGTCAGGCCACATGACATCCCCACATGACTTTCAGTTGTTCAGAGCTTCAAGGTCTCAGCTGCCCCCATGCCAACACTGCATCTTCACTGCCAGCCACATGGAGCCACGGCACAGGTCGTGTCTGCCGTTATTAGGAAAATCAGTTCACAACTTTATCAGCTGATCATACAAAGTTCTATTGCTTGTATTCCTTCATACCTGTATATCTAATCACAAATTTATCACTGCACATTTCACTCATTGAAAAGTTGAGAGCTCCTTACATATAGCTACCTCTTCAACTGGAGCTGCAGCCCTTGCTACCCCATTGTCCTCATAGCATCCTTTCTTCTGCCCTCTGGAGTGAAGTGAACAGTAGAAGGGGGTAGTTTGAATGGGTTGGTTCAATTACAGCTTTCTGCTCAGACTCTCAACAATAACAAGGCACAAAGAGTGGTTCCCTTTACGTCAGGAGAAAACATGCACTAAATCAAAGATTTCAAAAAATAATGAGAAAAGAATAAAAAAAATAAGTATGAGGAACATAATAGAGTCTTTACATAAGCCAATAGCTAGCTTCATATCAAATGATAAAAACTAAAAAGTTTTCTTTTTGTTCTTCAAGAAGCCAAGAATATACACTCAAACCAGCCATTTAACGTATCAATGGAGGCCATGGCCAGGGCAATCAGTCAATGCAAGTAAAAAATGACATTCAAAGTAGAAAAGAGGTAGGTAAATAGTCACATCGCAGCTAGCGAATTTAAACAGCAATATATTTCTCTCTGTAAACGTTTCGTAAGGGTGACATGTCTACATTTTGCTTTTCTCAATCTCACTATCTAGGATTGTTCCAAACTTGGAAACAAGGGGTTTATTTTTATTTTATTTGCAAGAATGATGTAGATTTTCCCCAATAGTAGTACACAGACTCTTAGCAAGACTCAAGATATATATATCATCATATATATCATCATATATAAGTATATATACATATATGTCATAGTTAAAAACTGTTTGGTTTAATTTATTTTCAGATGATATCTGATAAAAAGTGTTGCTCTAGATAAAGCTGATAGGCTATATTCTGGATAGCCTAAAGAACAGAAATTTGTTTCATTCTTAGAGTTCTGAAGGCATAGAAGTTCAAGATCACTGTGCTGGCAGATTTTGAGATTTGTAAGGGCTTCTTGCCTGTAATGTTGGTAACAGAGAGAGGAGATGGGGGGGGGAGAGAGAGAGGGGAGAGAGAGAGAGAGAGAGAGAGAGAGAGAGAGAGAGAGAGAGAGAGAGAGAGAGAGAGAGAGAAGCTCCCTTGAGTGTTACATTTATAAGGACACTAATTCCATCAGGAGAGTTCCATTTTTCACACAAAGTTATTTCCACAATACCAAAGAAAGAAGAATTGAATCATATTATGAATAAAGCCCGATAGTTATCTTTCTCTCTGTAAACCTGTCAGAAGGATGACTTGTCTTTGCATTTTGCCTTTCTCATTATCAGCATCCTAGCTGTTTTTGAACACCTAGGATTGTTCAAAACTTGGAAACAAGAGGTTTATTCTAATTTTATTTATAAGAAGGATATGAATTTTTCCCACTAGTAATACATAGGCTCTTAGCAATTATTTGTTGAATAAAGTGAGTAAAGGAATATGTTTTGACTTTTTGTCAAAAATTATCTTGCAAAATATTGATTTGACATTAAGAAATTTAAAGAAAAGACTAAAATTGTAATTTTGTTAAAACTTCACTTGTCAATTTGTAGCTTTATCATATCATGAACTTTTCAGATAATGTGAAAAAGAGTTCCAATTAGAAGCCCTTCATGCATATTTGAATTTAGTTACAAAGAAGCCTTATAAAACTACATTGCAACTTTTGTCTTTGTGTCTTTATAACACTAGTATCACTATGTGAAGTTTATCTAAACTAGAAAATGATATTTTCTAATTTTATGTTTTCAGTCATTTGAATACAAATTAGTTTCCAGAAACAGATATTTTATGTGAAATATATTTAATAAAATGAAAAACTAAACATTAAAGCAGCTTCAAATATTTCTGTTTTTATAAATTTAAGCTGACATCAAAGAATATTTTTCAGTTATTATGTAATTGTCTGAAATCAAATATATCTGGTGGCCCTTGTGGACTCTCTTACCTCTAATCCTATAAACCTATCTCATAAATCCCCTTGTGCAATTATCTATTTGCTTCCAGTTGATTCTGTTCCTCTAGGGAATCCTGAGCATTTATGTTATGTTGATCATCAGTACCTTTAAGCAATACATTACTATCTTATAAGCTATACACTTTACACCATAACACCATATAGATTTATACTATGTAGATTTACTCTATGGTGGATAATGTGAAACCTGGGAGTGCCTTGATCATTCTTTCTTGGTCCTTACTATTTCCATAGATCGTGATGGTTTCAACTTAGCATATGAGTGAGACAGCACAGAAATTCATGTTTTTAAAGTACCCTTATGATGATATACAGAAACTTGTGCCGTGAGCCACCTCTGAATCTCTTTCTTCTTCTTTTTTTTTTTGTTTTTTAAATTTTATTTATTTATTTTGTGTGTGTGTGGCCAGGTCAGCCCACCAGGGGGCGGGGCGGGCTGGCATGTGGTGCTGGGGGATTGAACCGCGGTCCCTGTGCTTCGCTAAGCTTGCTCTAAGTAGGTGCTTTAGACCACTGAGCCATCTCACCAGCCCTGAATCTCTTTCTTCTGAAGAGATTCCTATCAACATAAAAATCTAGTTTTACTGAGTGCTGTCATCTACATTGGAATGGTTATTCTTGGCTATCTACCTAACTAAATTATAAGACACAAAAATGTGATAAAACATTTAGAATACATCTGTGAAGGTGTTTTTCAAAGCATTTGGCATGTAGGTCAGAACTGATTGGCAAGACCTGAATGCTGCCTGTGGGCAATATCATCCAATAGGGTCTGGATGGAACAGGGTGTGCGGGAAGGGCAGTGTGTGAGTATGTATTGATTTGATTCTTCCTCAGTGGATGGAAAATTTAATTAACTGCTACCATCATCCAGTGATATCAGACTTAAGCTTCTTCAGCCTTCAACACAGACTTGCATAAGCAACTCTCCACGTTCTAGACTTTTACCCTTCAATTATGGCTGCATCTTGATCCTTCTTATTGAGATTTCCATGTTCTTTGAAAAGCAAGTGATTTTTCCAGGTTTCTAATTTGCTATAGCCATTTGTGAGATTATCCAGTCTCTGACCATGTAAACCAAACTAATAAATCTCTTCTTGTACCATATATACTTATTTATGTATGAATATATATTTACATTCTACAGCTTCTATTCATATGGAAAACACTATCACACCATTAATGTATCTTCAAGTGATTAACTTCATTTCCCTTTCCTATTTCTCCACTCCTCTACTTGTGATTTCCACAGCTAA
Source organism: Octodon degus (assembly GCF_000260255.1). Lineage (NCBI taxonomy): Eukaryota > Metazoa > Chordata > Mammalia > Rodentia > Octodontidae > Octodon > Octodon degus. The sequence continues at coordinate 998,878 of NW_004524718.1, forward strand.
CTCTCAGATAGACTACTTTCACTTGGGCTCTTATTTTATAATTTCTGATTGGTGCAAAGTATGCTTTGAAGGAAAATGTCTCAGGGCAGGGATTGTGTCACAGTCATATGCAACTCCTAGAAGCTTTAAAGATTTATTTATGTTATGTGGACTGAATTACTATTTGCCATTATATAGCATCAAAATTATTAGATTTTTGTTGCTGGTTTTTGCTTTTTATTTTTTAAGGAAGGGTCTACACGGTGTTCAGAGTCTCACTACTAGATTGGACTCATAATGATCTGCCTGTTTACAGCCTCCAAAGAGCTGGGATTACAGGCACACAGCACCACGCCCAGTCTCAATTGCCATCTCAGCGTGCCACGGGGGCGGGGCCTGCACAACAGACCCGGGGATGGAAGCCTAGACTCCTAAGAATGCTTGTATGGTTTGTGAAAAAAAAATCTGCCGTTATTCTGATGGGTTTTCCTTTAAATGTGATCTGTTTCTTTTCTTTAGC
>NW_004524718.1:1007756-1015623 GCF_000260255.1 Octodon degus
TGTCAGCCATGTGGGTGAGTATCAGTTATTGCTTGACCAATTTGCTTTCTGTGAAAGCCTGAGAGAATGTTTTCTCTCCATGTAACTCTCCTTAGGCACAAGAGTCTGTGTTTTCATGTAGTGAATATCTCCCTTTTGTTTTCTACTACTTACCAATTATATACTTGGTGTCTTGCCTCTGGATCACATGGTCCAAGATCAAAGTCAGTGATGGATTCTCTGTCTGATGATGGCTTTGCTCAGCATTCCTGATGGTCCCTGGACTTTACATTCCCCAAGCACCATTGATGGAGAAATGTTATGTTTTTTCTTAGCGAAAGTGTACAACTGTCTCTATCATTTTGTTGAGGTATGTGATCTTATTTATGAGGGTCTTCTCTTAAGACCAGTCAAATTCTCAAGACCAACTGTCATTTACTTTTCAACATGAATTTTGAAAGACCAAATCATTCTTTTTTTTTTTAACTGTATTTTCTTTTTACAAAATCTCAGTACACAGCTCAGATTCATAGTAATCCTCCTGTTTTCAGCCTCCCTAGCACTAGGATTACAGCTGTATACCAGAGTTTGTGGCCAGCTCAGCATGCCCTGGGGGCAGTGCTAGTGTGACAGGTGTCACCAGGGATTGAAACATGGTCCTGCACTTGACTAAGCTTGCCTAAGCAGGCACTCTGGTACACTGAGGTATCTCTCTGAACCAAGACCAAAAACATTCTAACCATAGAAGTTTCATAAGTATATTTGAAAATCCAATGATAAAATTAATGATCAAAGGATACAGAAGACACTTAAATGAATACCGCTACAGAAAAAAGCTTACATATTTAAGGCTCGGAATCACGTGACATTCTGAAGAAGGAAAAGCTTTAGAGACTTTAGAAATATAAGTGGTTACCAAAGCTGTAAGAAATTTACAAAAGCAGAGATTATGGAATATTTTCATTGAAGTACCATGCTACGTGAAGTATCTAAAATTCTGTGATACATTAATAATGATTTATGACATTTTATGATACTCTGAATAGTGACTACAAGAAATTATGCATGTGTCAAAATCCATAGGTATTTACAACACAAAGAGTGAGCTGCAATGTAATCTATGGATATAAATTAAAATAAATGTGCTAATATTGATTCATTGATAAATAGACCATCCTAGTACAAACCACTTTTAACAGGGAAATCTAAGGACAGGGAGACAGCATATGGGGGCTTACTCTGATTTCTGCTCTATTTATCTGTAAACCTATAACTACTTGAAAAAAAATGAAGTATTTTTTTTCACAACCAATTACTAGTACATTTTCAATAATTTATACATTGCATATTGTTGTCTTAGTAGTTATTCACTGTAAAAGATGCAGACCTGATATCTTGTCTCAAACACTACTAGAACAAACCTCTATTCATTGAATTAAGAGAATGGAGCTGTATATTTTTAAAAAATAAAAACTGAAGAAATGGATAAGCAAAATAGCCTCATATCAATTTGACTCAAAATAAGGACTTTCGTTTTTCACTATGAACACAAAATTTATTATTTCTTTAACCCACTATGTCAGGATATATTTGGATCATCTATTATTTCATATATTGCAGAAAAAAAATGAACTCTAGTAAGAAACACTGTTATTTCATTTCTAATACAGTAAAACAAAATAGCATGTTGTGTTGTGCTCTTGACAAATTCTTGCAGCAGACAGCTGCCTTTTCATTATCTGTAACACAGAGGTAGAAGCTGGTAACAGTGAGCTTGCTATTGACGGTTAGTTATCTGTGAGAGAGAAATTTGTGAGTAGCTTACAAGAGCATCCTAGATCTTCCACTACATCTATCAGTCTAAAATAACATGTTTATATCTATATGTTTTACTAGAAAGACACATTCCAACTTATGTCTTCGCCAAGGCAAAGTCATCCAAGTATAAAATGAGATGTTTGAAATGACTTTGAAGGTTTTTCTACAAATGCATTCTTTTTACATAAAGTGCAAAATCTTACTTGATACTTATTTTGCTTTACTAATATCTGTTCTGAGCAATTATCTTGAATAAAATAAATTCCCTTTGAAGTGGTCTCTAAATGATAGGTATCAGAACACCGGAGAGTAATTTATCTAAATATTATGCAATATGTTAAGAATAAATCTTCAATAAATAAAATTTCATATGCATGCATTTAAAAATGCATCTATCCTGTGCTTACTCAAAGACAAATATTATACATTATGTTTAATAACTGCTTTCTCTTGATGAATGTTAATTTGTACACACTTTAAAATTCAATAATTTCATTCATTTGCATAATATATAGAGATTTTTTTTCGGTACAGCAATGTAATTCACTTAGTTGAGGATTAACATTTGTATGTTCAAATTATTTTTTTATTTTTATTATGACACTAATAGTCATTAAGTAGTGATTTATGAAACTATAGAGAAGCATGTAAAATATTTGAAATAAATATGATGACCTACTAATGACAGTTATGAATTATTTATTCACCACTTCATTCCTCATGTATCTAATTTTATTTTGTTTTTCTGTCCATGTACTCTTTTCTCTTGATTCTTCAAGATTACATTATTGCCTGCTGGAAATCAGAAGTTCTGCAAAGGTCATGCTTTTGAAAATATTCATTTTCAAATATGTGTGCCCTATCAAGGAAGAAAATCTTTTTGAATGTCATAGGATATTTCAAATGACTCTTATGTGAAAATTGCTGGAAGTTAGATGAAGCTCATGAAATGGCCTTATGAAAAGTCCTAATTTAAGATGTTGAAGCTGCTTTACTAATCTCCTAACTTTTCCCTGTCTTTGCTTCTACACTTAATCTGTTCCTATCCAAAGGATAGGATTACAGGAACATCAAAGAGAGGCAAACATGCTTTCTGAATGATGTTTTAATTAACTGTTTATCAGAGAACAGTGAAGAGCTTTCCAACAGGTGCCTTCTTAGGTTATCAGATAATTGCCCAAACAAATTTATTTCTGTGAAATTCATTGCAATGAGTTTAAAACTCTCTTGATAACTTTGAAAATATAGACGGTTAATTTTACACACAATATTTTCAAATTATCAAGAAAAGTAACCCTTGTCCTCTAGGGATGTTTATTCCAGAGCAGTGGGGATCAGGAGTTACTCAGAAGTTAAGACAGGCAGCACTTAGGTATCCTCTCCTCATAACAAATTGTAAGGCAAATTTTAATTAATATTCAAATGCATTTTATTATGAGGCATAATGTAATTAAATTGATTCTATGAAAAGTTAGTGTAGAACTGATCTTTAGAATAATGGAAAATGACAGAAAATAAAAACCTAAAGATAAGAGAACAAATTTTTACTAATCACTTCTAATGACATTATATTGTCAAACAATTCAGTATTTATTTATTTATTTATTTATTTATTTATTTATTGGAACTGGGCATTGAACACAGACTCTTGCACTTGCCAGGGAAGCGATGATTCTACTGAGCTATCTCCCCAGCCCAATTTTGTTATAATTTTTCATATCCTTTTTAAAGTTTTAGTTGTGATGCAATAGAGGAAATAATCCTTTACAAATGGTAGTGGGCTTGCTAATTATAGCAGCCATCTATAACTAGTTGAATCCCAAGTTTATATTTTTTAATGTACATGTATATATACTTATACATATTTAATGAATATAATCTTATTTTTGGTAGATATTCAATGTGGAGTTATCAAGCCAAGATGGGCAGCATAGCACATCATTTTTGTATTGAAATATTAAAAATTTCCTCTTCTAGATATTTTTGCAATATATAATCCATTATTGTTCTCTCTTTTCAGTCTACTATCCAATAGAAAACTGGAACTATTCCTCCTGCTTAACTGTAACTTTGTGTCTGTTGGTGTCCGTATACCTCTGCTGGCTCTGACAACAACGTTCAACTTCCGAATTCTTTGACAAACACTCATTTCAAAAAAGGGGGAAAATCTTGTGACATTGTCTTAAAAAATGATTTTTTTCGTTCTTTTAAATGGTAATATTTTTTCATATTTTTCCATCTGAATAATACAGCACTGTACGAGCTCCGTCCTTTCTTTTACTCATTTATCCATTGATGGACATTTCAATTAACTTCATTGTGTATCTGGGTTATTGTGAAGAATAATAGAGTATATGAAAATGCAGACATAATTTTGACTTATTTGTTTCGGTCCTTTCAGAATGTTTACCCCAAATGGGATTGAGATACTCATGACAGCACTCCATTCTATCAGAGCATTCTGTGTAGCTTTTCCATGTGAAGCTCAGTCCCTTCAAGCCGTGAAGGTATCCTGGTATGGTAGCAGAGGAACAGCGGTGCCATCATTTGTCTACATGAGGTATTTACAGATTTATCCACCTGCCTGCTTTTTTTACAACAGAACTTTTCCTAAGACAGTCTGGTCAGTTTGTGATTATTTCTTCATTTTCCAATTTCTTTCTTAGGGTGGAGTGATGAGCAGTCAGTTTCTCTACTCAGTTATTCTGGTGACAATACATGATCCCAAGAGTTTAGTTTTACATTGCTGTGTAAGTAGAATATATATTTCTTACCAGTGCAAGAATATGCATTCCATAAAGAGAGACTATTTATCTTCATAGTAACAGTATTGCATTGACTGTGAGATTCTGTGGTACTCATTTGCTTAAAGTTTAACTAATTGATTTTATCTATCAGCTTTTCATAAACCCAGGTCTAATATTTTCTTCTTCTATTTTTTTTTTCTTTTTGTATTTTAGGGAAGGATCTAAAGGGTGTTCAGGGTCTCACTACTAGACTGGACTCGTAGTGATCCTCCTGTTTACAGCCTCCCAAGAGCTGGGGTTACAAGTACACACCACCACACCTAGTCTCAATTGTCATCTCAGCACGCTCCAGGGGTGGGGCCAGCACAGCAGGCCTGGGGATTAAATCTCCTGCCCCTGGGCCTGCTTGCAGGTGCTTTAATCTGCTGAGCTATTTGGCCAGCCCTTGGTATTTTCTTCTTAATCTTTCTTTGCACTTGTTTACCCATCTCAAATGTGGAAAAAATTATTCTCCATTCACTACATTCAGAAAATTTCAAAATATAATTGAACTTCTTCTTTTCTTATGTTGGATAGTTAATATCAAGTCTTATACATTTAGTGCTGTATGTTACAAATTGGAGCCAAAAGAAACAATGGCAAGACTGGGTTAACATAGCCTCAGTGGTCTCACTGAGATTAGTCCTTTTCTAAGTGAACCCTGAGTCACAGAAACTTCTCACATTTATTGAGGGCTACGAATAGGCTAAGGAATGTGCATAACTAATTTGGTATAAGCAAACCCCCTTGCAGCATTCACCAAACTCTAGGTGCAAATACCACTAGTTGGTAACATCTCAGGTAAGGGAACAAAGAACAGATAGGACACAATCTGTTACCTTGTCTCCAGTTTACAGGAATTACAAGGGGCCAGCTTCCTTAGGCTCTGCTCTTTGTTCCTTGCTCCCTCAGGACAGTAAGCTTCTGACTCATATCGCTACACTTCCCCATTTCTGTTTTGTGATGAACTTTTGTGAAGCATCAGAGTGAGGACTGTAGATTGCTAATTAATGGCTTATTGGTAGGCTCTTCCTCATTGTCAGGCTTGGAAAGATATATAAACAATACAGAAACAACATAGACACATTATGACTACACTCCCACTAAACCATAAACTAGCATGAAAAGCATTAAAGTTTTTCATGCCATTAGAGATGCTTTGTAACAGATCAGTATCAGATAATTTTGACAATTGTTTTGCAAAAGTATATGTTGTTGGAGAGACAGGATATCAGAGGTAATATTACCATCATACAGTAAATGTCTTTCTACAGTTTCCATGGGAAATAGGTGTGATTCCATGGAATTGGAGTTACACAGAATGAGGAGGTGTTCTAATCACATTTTAAATGAAGTTGATGCTGCAGAGTAACAATTTGGTCTCCTAGCATAACAACAGCATGTTCTACATTCTGTATAATTTTGAATCTGTATATCTTTATTTTTTATTTCATTTATTTTTTTCCATATTTTATTGAGAAACAAATAGCAATGAGACAGTTTCAAATCAAATTAGTAGGACAGTTTCAAAAATTAACACATTGCATACTGTCTTCCTAGTGATTATTTGTTGTACAGGATGCAGACACGATACACTATTAGACCAAATCCCTCTATTCATTGAATTAAAAGAATGTAGCTGTATAACTATCCTAACCATTTTGAATACACAGATACAAAATGGTCATTCATCTGTATCCTTTTTTTTTGTTTAGTTCTATTGTTTAAATATTATAGGTGTGTGAACTCGGCAAAACATTCCAAAATAGTCCAGTATTCCATAATAGTTTTGGGTCTTCCACGTTATTTGCAATTTCAGAAGTTGTTGACCTGAGTCCCCTACAGCTCATCATAACAACATGGCTTTACTTCTTAGTCTTCGTTTTTATACTTTCCTGTTGGATGGTTAAGACCAAGATAAAGCAAAACCTATGTAACAAGAATTGTAGCTTTTGCATCTAATAAGGTCAGTCAAATTCCCTCAGGATTTACCCTGAGACCCTGTGTGTCTTTGTGAAGTCCATAATTGTACTTAGTCCTTGTACTACTGCTGCACAAAGTGAACAGTTTGTGCACCATAACTCAATGTTATTCCAGCTGCAATAGCTGTGGGTTTCACTGCTATTGTTTCTAAAATTATGGCTATCAAGAGTTCATTCATTTTTTTGTTCTCTTCTTTATCTACTCCAGCAAATATTGGAACAGCATCATGGAAGAGAATCTCGTCAAGGGCATTGCAGTTGTACAAGAAGACAAATTCCTGTCCCTGCCTTAATATAAATGTCATCTCTACAAAAGTTAAGGCTAATAGAAAAATTTAGACATGTATATAAAGAATAATTGTGACATATAATAACACACTTAGAGGGGTTCCAATAACTAGGCCCTACAAGCAACAGGGAAGGGAAGTGAACACATGTCTGCACAAATTGTGTGGTGTTCCTTTTAATTTTGGATATAAATTAAAGGAGGATAATTTCTCCATATATAACCTTCCTGCACTGACACAGGCTGCAAACAGGTAGCTAGCTTCCAAAGATGATGCTGCCATTTCCATATAAATTCCTTTCCTTTCATTGTCTGGGCTGAGCCATAAGGGCTCAAATCTATGACACTTCCATTGGAAGTATAGACCAATACCCGGGCTGCTTCACCTCTACAGACTTCCCAATGTACCCAGTCACTAAGATAAGCAACACTGGTATTCTGGCAGGGTGGCAGATCTGGCAGTGGAAACATTTTATCATCAGCTATACCTTTAACTCTTTGTCCTTGTTAAAGAAAAAAATCTTTTTTCCCCACTTATTCCTGACGTTATTTTTTACTATAGATAACCAGAGCCCTGTGCTTGTTTTTAAGCAATGAGATCTATTCTCAATACAAATAGACCAGCCTTTTATTCCAATTATATAGAATGGAATTCTGGTTCATTTTGCGGTTTTCACTGCTGGTCCTGGACATAATAGGGGCCAGGTAACGAGGAACTTTTGTTCACAGGTATGAGTATGGTAGCATACCACTTATGAACTCCTCTATTGAATGGTGGATTTGGAATGTAAGCCCAATAACTAAAATTAACTTTAACACTTACCAGAAGTAATAACAAAGCTACCATAGCATGAAACAAGTTGGCACTATTTTTCTGTCAAAATATTTACGTTTGCTCATATTCTATGTTTTGTCAAGTTGGCACCCAAATTACTTCTCCAGTATTTCTTTTGTCCAGAGATGCTCTGCAGCAGAAGTTCTGTCTGGCAGTTCATTTACAATTTTAATTTAATACA
>NW_004524718.1:1015723-1016830 GCF_000260255.1 Octodon degus
TTTATGATAGTCATAATGAAAATCCAATTCACAGTCCTTATGAGTCTTCTACAGTGAGGTCAGGGCCAGGGAGATGGCTCAATAGATTAAGTGTTTGCCTACCAAGCACAAGAGTCTGAGTTCAACCCCTGGTTCCACAAAATATAAATAAATAAATAAATAAATAAATAAATACAGTGAGGTCAGTGTATTAATTGGAAAGGACCTCCCCTTGGAACATTTAAGCATTGTTCAGTATACATCTGGTAATAAGAATTACCCAGATGCTCTTAAATCCTTTTTTCCAAATACTAGAGAAGAACATTCTCCAAATAACTGGAAAATATTCAGTAGCTTACTTGATGAAATTACTGCTGTACAATTAATTCTGTCTGATGAACCAACACATTCATCAAATTATTGCTTATAAAACATTAGGTAGTGCAAGTTTCTCAGTGATTTAATGCATGACATGCTTAAGTATATGAAAGAAAACAGAAATTATCCCCTGCTTATTAACTGACCACAGTGCAAAGAAACTGGAAATAAATGACAAAAGAAACCAGAAAAAAAGCTTAAATACATGAAATTAAACAACACCCTACTCAGCAACCAATGGGTGATAGATGAAATTAAACAAAAAATTCAACAATATCTACAATTCAATGAAAATTCAAGCACAACTTATAGGAATTTATGGGTTATAATGAAAGCAGTTCTCAGAGGGAAATTCATGGCTGTGAACTCACACATTAGGAAAATAGAACAGGAATAAATAAACACCCTAAAACTGCACTTCCAGCAATTAGACAAAGAAGAGCAAACCAAACCCAGAGCAAAAGATGGAAAGAAGTTATAAAGATTAGAGCAGAAAATAATTCATTAAGAAGAGGAAAACAGTTCAAAAATTAACGAAACAAAAAGATGGTTCTTTGAAAGATTAAATAAAATCAATAAGCCCCTAGCTAACCTCATCAAAAAGAAGAAAGAAAAAATTCAAATACAAGCAATAAGGAATGAAAAGGATGTAATTAGCACAACACAGTGGACATTCAGAAGATTATCAATAGCTACTTTGAGAATCTTTACTCTCACAATAAAGAAGACACAGAAGAAATGGACAGATTC
>NW_004524718.1:1020652-1029064 GCF_000260255.1 Octodon degus
AAGGAATACAATCTGTTATTTACAATTAACATACATACTTTGTTTTTTTTATTTTTTGTCTTAATGCTAATAAAATTTATCTCAAATATATTTACACACTTTATAATCTATTTAGACCTTAGATTTCTATTTGGTCAGTTTCCTGAATAGGCCACGGGGGGGGGGGGATCTAGCCTCACTGCTGTTAACTTCTTTTTCAGATCTGGCTTCATGGTACAGCCTGACAGTATACTTTGGTACCCAAATAGGCTGTTTATCATTCTCTGGGTAAACACAAGCACACCCTTTACCCCAGGTTCGTAGTGGACTGAGTCTTCCCATTGTCAGTATGGAGAGCTCTCCAAAAGACCCTTTCTAGCCTTTTTTCTCTTACCTGGTTTTTCTTTTTGTTGCTGTAATTTTGTCTTTTGTAAAACTTAAAAAATTTAATAGTATATATTGACAAGTGAAGCTGGAGTGATTGACTTCTCTTTTGCTTTAATAGAACTTTGTGCTGTGAGAAACCCGTATTTTATCTTTTGGAAGAAGAAACCCAACTTTTTTTAATTTAACCTAATATGACCTATCTATAAAAAAAAAGAAAGTTATTTAACTTATCTGAAGGATAATAATAGTCAATAACACCAGAGAAATTAGCCCAAAATCTAGATAGAGCCAATTAATATTACCAAATAAATTCTGAAAACCATGAACAGTTCATCTGAATGGTTTGGAGCACATTATATCTTTGTTGCATAAGTTGACCCAAATAAGAAGAAGCTATCATAGCTTGTACCCCTTTGGAGGCCACCAGTAGGCCTTTTGTTATTTAAATAGGATGTGAAAATCAAGCTACTGTTTAAACCTTATGCTTTTCAGAGGTTATTCTAAGCATTTACATTTGTTTATAAAATATCAAAGCCCTTTTTAATGCCATTTTAATTTAGGACTGTAAAACAAGCAAACAAACTTATTAGGAATTAAAAGAGTTTTAAGTAATCTTTTAAAATATAGCTTAATCACCTTAAGGGGAAATCTAAAAGCTTTTTCTCAATGTCAATTGTAATGGAGAGAGAGAACCACTTTATTTCTTTCTCTTTTTAACTTTTATTCCTGGGGTAATGGTCATTCAGCTTTGTAGCTACCCTACCTGGAAGCCATCTATACTTGCATTTGAAAAGCCGTTAAAATGTTTTTTTCTTTAATTAAATTTTATTTTTAACTCAGTATTTCTTTTTAATAATTTAAAACTTTTTATCAAAATAGAATGTTCAATTGAGCAATATAAAAGTCTGGTGTTGTTTGGGTGGATAGAATTACAACTTTGACTTTCATGTATAAACAGCATTGATTATACCAAACAAAACCTGCAGACCATTTAGCATTGATGTTCTGTCTTTGGTTCATTTTACTTCATAGGTCTGCTGGGAGAGCTGCTAGCAGCAGGTTCATAGTCTTCCTATTTAGTACCAGGATCACAGGCCTCTGTGGATGAACCTTTCATGCAGACGCAGTTGAGAAATCCCAGCTGGGTCAACCTGATACAGGGACCTCCAACTGATATAGGGGAAAAATGATCTCCTGACCTGAAAGGTACCTGGGACAAGTTTGTGTTCTCTAAAACCAAAGAACAAATTTTAGGAACAAACGGAAGTTATGAGCAGAATATATTTATTGGGGGAAACAAAGCTCCTGTCCAAGAGAGGGACAGGAAGGGGACCCTAGTGGGTAATTCCCCAGGAAGCTGTCTCTTTCAGGGACTTCTATATAGTAAAACCATACTTGTCTAAGGTGGAGAACATGGGAACTTGCTTAGGTGGGCATGAAGTGGGATGAAACTATGGTCAACCAATGAGATTACAAACACCATTGCTCAGGTAAAGTTGATTAAGTCCAGGGCCAAATGGGGAAGAGAGTCATGTAGCAACCTGGTATGAATATAGAGTAGGACTTTGTCCAGTAGCTAGCCAGTAGTAGTTGGATTAATAATTCTTCTGAGCTTTCTCAAGGTGATGATCATTCCCAGATGCTAACCTTTAGGGAAGTAAGCACTTGTTTGATCTTTGGTCTTTATGTCTGCTCACAGCGGGATCTTTCATCCCTCCTACAGTTGCAACTTGTCTTCTTTGTTATCTCCTTCCAGGGCCTAGCCCTGTCCAACTGTCTATAATATTTCTGCCTAACTCAGCTGCCTGCAACAAACCTAGGAGGGGAAACATTGGGAGTGGGTGGCCCTCCCTGATCTCAGTTTGTGCCCCCCCCCCCCCGCCAGTGGCATCATGCTGCTTGGAATCAACTGTTAAAAAAATATTTTGTTTGTTTGTTTGTTTTCCCTTTTTAAATCTAATTAAGCAAAGATAGAAGGTTTGAACTCTTACCTTCTGTACCTTTGCTCTGTCTTCCTTGTCCTGTTTAGGACTTGATTTTTTTTTTTTTAATTTTTATTGTTTAATTTTTTTTTTTCACAGAACCAGGAATTGAACTCAGGCCATTGCACTTGCCAGGCAAGCACTTATTCAACTGAGCTATTTCCTCAGCCCTTAGGACTTGATTTTTAAAACAGTACTCCGTGCTAAGTCCTTTATGGTGGTCTTAGAAAGTAACATATACTGGAACCAAGAAAAGAACAAACATTTTTATATACATCTATAAATATCTATGGTTTTTGAGACTATCTGTACTATTTTTAACTCAACCTAACTTTTTTTCCTTTTGACTTTTTGTACATTTAACAATTTTTTGACCTCGGGGATTATAAGGAATTTCTGTGTTAAGGGAAATATGAAAAGTTTTACAAAAATTTTAGAAGGTTGAATATTACCTTTAAGTAAATGATCCATTTGGTTGTTTCCTGAATAAAGAGATGCTGACTTCTATTTTTCATAACTAAGAACCATTGAGAATCAAAGTAGCAGTTTTCAGTGACAAGGTTTGAAGAATCAGAGCAGTCTCTGCTTTTTGAGCAGAGCAAAAGGGACTTTATTTTATTTTTTCTTTTTTGACACTCATACTTCTTCTCAAATGATCCAATTTACCACAATTGAAATAAATTGTACTTCATAAAACTTCCAAATCATGAGGAGTTAATCTATGTCCATTTGCCAGTGATTGCATTAACCCAGTTACATAGGTTGGTTGCATCACGAGGTGGGTGCTACTGAGAGACCACAGGAAAAAACTAAGCCTCCGTATATCTGTTTTTTCTTTGCGGTAAGGCCTGAGTCACTGTCCCTTATGCCCATAGAGAGGAGCAGAGGAATTAGTTGGGGAAGCAGGCAGAGGTGGAATTTTAGCAAACATTGGAGGTGGAGTTTGAACATCCCTAGCTCTACCAATTTGAATGTCTTTTATAGGACTCACCTCCTGGGTTGGAGGAATAGAGGGAAGCTTGAGGAAAACACATTTCAGTGCAATTTTCTCTCCGATGGGCATGCAATTCCTGTGTCAGACTACAGGGATTCCAAAGTCAAGGAAATCAAATTATACAAGGACCACACACTAGCTTCTCCTAGTTGACTAGAGTTCCTATAACTTTATTCCAAACTTTTAAGTTTATTTATTTATTTATTTATTTATTTATTTTTATTTTTATTTTTTTGGCAGAACAGTGGATTGAACTCAGGCCCTTGTGCTTGCCAGGGAAGTGCTTATTCCACTGAGCCATCTTCCTGACCCCCAAACTTTTAATTTTAAAGCAGCCTGTTACTCAGGGTGTAGCCAATAACTCTGCTTCTTTGTAATAAAATATAATTTCTCAAAACTCTGCAGTTTCACTTTTACACTCACTCTTCTGAATAGCACCCGAATAAGACAGACATACTCATTTTCTACTGAAGCAGAGTTTCCCATTACTCTGAACTTTTCCTGTTGAGCTTTACTTTGAGCACACTACTCATGTGGTCCAATATCCTTAATTTATTCAATTTGACCTCACCAATGGTCATTTTATGTGCCCCATGTTGGGCACCACATGTTGTATGTTATAAGTTGGAGCCGAAAAAAATGACAGGAAGACTGGATTAACATAGCTTTAGAGGTCTCACTGAGATTACTCTCTCTCTCTAAGTGAGCCCTAAGCCAGGGAAACTTTTCACATTTATTGAGTTCTACAAACCAGTTAAGGATTATACGTAACTAATTGGTGTAAAAAAGCTGCTATTTACATCCGCTTGCAGCATTCACCAAACTCTAGATTTATGAATCACTAGTTGGTGACTTCCCAGGAAAAGGAACGAAGAACAGACAGGAAACAGCCTCAAGGAATCTGTTACCTTGTCTCCAGCTTGCAGGAATTGCAAGGGGCCAGCTTCCTTAGGCTCTGTTCTTTGTTCCGTGCTCCCTCAGGACAGTAAGCTTCTGACTCATATCACTACAATTGAGTTCTTCTATTTTTTTATTATTTTATTTCTCATTATCAAGAAAAAATCTTTCTACAAATAACCAACATTTCTTTTCAAATGATTGCTAAGCTTGTAGAAAATTGTGCTATTGAAAGATATGTGTTGATGAAGATAGTATTTAAAAGAAAAAAGTCTTTAATATTACCAAGTACTATGTAATGAAGAAAAATGTTTATGGTTTTCTTTTTAATTATTACTGCACTTTTATGTGGATGAGATGAATTTTTATGCTGTCTTAAATATTTATTTTTCCATATGATACTCCAAATGCTGCCTAACACCATCTTTTTCCAAAGATGAAAGTAGAACACACAGCTAATCCTGTTGACGGGTTTAGGACCTGTATTTATATGTGAATATGTAAATCAGCTAGTAAAATAAACAGAACTTATGTGACTTCAGTGTTCCATGCATATACATATTTGAAATTATGCTGAAATTTTGATTGATACAATTAATAAATTTTGGCATAATGAACTGAAATCAAAACAGAAATCAGGTAGTGTAGCAATATTTACATTGAATAATATCCTTTACTAAAATAAGCACCATTTCCCTTACATGTGTAAGAGCTACCATGTAAAACTACATACCAAATTAATATTAGAACAATTTTCATTCATTTACTAATTTTTTCTTCCAAAATATTGAGATCTTTCAGCATTCTGGTGTGACCAAGATTCCCCAATGGAAAAAGAATTAAATTCCGAGTTAATGATGGCGCTGACCATTTGATTTGATCTGGACAACAACTTGTGAGCAGACATATTAACCATAAAGTCCAAGCCGTGATAGGATTTGGTTTGTGATCTTGTTAGATACATAACCTCTGCTACTTTAATTAGGACATAAGAGTAGAGAAAATGCATAGATGAGCTAAACGTAGTTCAGAGGACCAGAAACATTTTTCCTAGCTGCAAAAGGTTTTATAGTGAGGGGAAGAAAGCCCTTGTTATTACTGTCAGGTGAGTAAAACTTTGTCTGGTTTGTTGTTTGTGTTTACCTTGGGAGGATTATGCGTGCCTTAGCTACTTCGTATGCTATCTCAAAATACCTGCAAAAATTCCTTACATGAGAGGACGCTATAATCTGCTAATAGTGGGATAATCCTGTAAATTTATTAGGGGTAAAATAAAGTGAAGGATTAGTTTTGATACACAGGCTAAGATGCATTGTAAATCCATTTAGATAATTAAGAACATGCGGCATTTGGGACAGGAACAACAAAGTGTAGATTTTTACTTTAAAACTAACCTCAGCCAGGGCAGTCTCTACAGAATTCTGCTCTTATTACACTCCGAACTTCCAACTTGTATTATACTATTTTTATCTGTGTCCTTATCCTTCTGAAACACTGTCTCCTTAAAAGAGTGCAAACCTGTTTATGTTAAATTGTCTTTCTGAGACAAACAGAGACTCATTCTTTTTTATGATTACCACTCAAACACTAATTTTTCAGTGAAAACTTTGCTGATCTTTTATAGACATTTCCAATATGTACAAGGAGGGCTGGCCAAATAGCCCAGCAGATTAAAGCGACTGCTTAGGCATAGCTAACAGGCCCCCCCACCGCCCCACCGCATGCCGTGCTGGCACCGCCCCTTGGGCACGCTGAGGGGAAGTTTGAGATTGGGCGTGGTGTCGCGCCCCCAGATTCCAGCTCTCAGGAAGCTGAACATTGGTGGAGCAGATCACTACGAGTCCGATCTACCTAGTGAGACCGTGTAGACCCTGTACTAAAATAAAAAAAAAAAAAAAAAAAAAGTATCAAAAATATATTGAAAAAAATATATTGAATGCTTAATTTTTAGAATAATTTAGTACAGCAAAAGATACATTGTCATAATGATGGGATGAATATTTTCACAGAGATGGAGAGTATTTTGTGAGAAATCATGGCAATGCGTGTTGACTGTGATTTTTAAAATTTAAACATCCAAAATATTTAGGGAACACCCTGTTCTGATCAAACTTTTATGGAAATTTCTATCCCAATAAAAACATTGTGGTCTGGGTGTGGTGGCACACGCCTGTAATCCCAGCACTAAGAAGGCTGAAAACAGGAAGATCACTATAAATCCGAGCTGCATAGTGAGACCATACAAAAAAATTTTTTTTCAATATATCTTCATCTACTTTATTCATCAAATCTGCAACTGTGGGAGTTCTTGCTCTTCTCCAAAATAAAAATGCCCATAAATTTTTATTGTACATAAATTTTTATGTTGCATCAATTTAAGACAACAAGGCAAAAGAATTGCATAACCAAAGACACAAAAAAATACATTCAGAACTGCTACAGAGTCAAGAAAAGTATGAAAATTATATTTGAAGAGCTGGGATTTTAATGGAGATTTATTTTAATGGAGATTAATGATAATGTGCCTTTAAGTGTAATGTTTTTAAATTTTAAACTTTTAAATAAATTTTCAATTACACCTCATATAGCTGTAACGTGAGTAGTTCTGGCTTTATTTAGCATGTTTCAGAACTTCTTTTGCTTGATTGCCTTTTATTCTTGCTACAATAAAACATTATCAATCTTATTCAAAGATTCCTCAGAAACAAACACAGAATCTTGGACATTTTGATCTTTATAAGTTAGTACATCATCAATCACAGTTTCAATGATTGAAAACATTTTCTGAAAAACTTGTCAGTGGCAAGGAAGATAGTCGACACATGGAGCAGAACCTTTGCAATTGCTATAAATGCAGGCGATGCAAGCAGATCCCACTGGCTTGTGCATCTGGACTCAGAGTCACGTAAGCAAACCTACAGTGGGTCAAGCAAGAACCTTAAGAAGCGAGGCCATGCAGACAGTGTAATTAATCTTTGGGGACTCTGGGTCTTAGAAATTTCGCTTAACATTGTGAAATAAAAAAAAATAAAATAAACTAATGGCAGTACTTTAAGGCCTAGTACTAATCTTCCTCTTGAATCAAGGAAAAGAGAATGAAAGATTTATAATTGAAACATTGAGTTTTGAAATTGTGCCATTCTAAATGAAAATTAAAATAGTGTATTTATCCTTTCTTATAAGATGCATGTAGTTTACAACCACATATAATTATTTTGCAAAATGTAACTATTCAATTTTAAGCCAATTTATTTTAATTCTTAGCTATTTCTTTTTGTTCTTTTATGTATCTGGTATAGGGCCTCACTACAAAAGCTCAAACTCATAGTGATCCTCCTGTTTTCAGCTTCCTCAGTGCTGAGATTGCAGGCATGTGCCACCATACCCAGATTAATTTTTAGCTATTTCTTATGAAGTTTTTCTTTCATTTCAAGATTCCAAAGAATAGACAAAGTAAATATATAAGTGGGTATATTGGAACACATTTAAAAAAATAAAATATGTCACTAGGATATAATAATTTCCTAAAAAGATTCAATAACCTCAATGTGACATTTTAACAATATGATTTATAAGTTTCCAGATGTAGAATTTGGAGAATTAAAAGTTGCTTAAATGCCTCAGTATGCAATTCTTTGAGAAAAATAATATAAAGGAAATAATGAACAGCGAAATTGTCAGAAAAGTGTATAGATAAAACACTGTCCTATTTAATTGCAAAAACCTATGTTTTCTAAGGAAAAACTGTAATTTAATTATTTACTATTTCAGACTAAGGGAAATAGATACAAAGATCAGTCTTCCAATTCTTAGTTACTAAATATCAAAATGCAGATATAATTTGAGGTGCATATTTTATTTATAAACATATTTAAATGAATGTCACCAACTTCCATTGTATGGTTTGTTTGATCTAGTTGAACCAAAAGGAATATATAGAATCTTAATTTTAAAAATTAGATTATATTTTAAAAATAGGATAAAGAATTCTATGCTTCTCATGTTTGCACACAAGTCCAAAAATCTCACCATATACATCCTTGAAGCAGGATAGTACCACAATATTCCTTTTCCTGTCTCTTGCTTTCATTTACCACCCCTTTCTTCTTGAACATCCACCTACCCGAGAGACATCTTAGCAGTAACTGGCATGTCATGACAAGCCGCCCATAT
>NW_004524718.1:1030254-1050600 GCF_000260255.1 Octodon degus
ATTTGTTGAAACTGTACTTTCGATTTGATTTGAAACTGTCTCATTGCTATATGTTTATCAATAAAACTTTGAAAAGAAAAAAAATGGTTAGGATAGATATATAGTTACATTCTCTTAATGAATGGAGGGATTTGTTCTAATAGTGTTTGTAAATAGGATATAATGTCTGCATCTTGTACAGCAAAATTAAGCACTAGGAAGAATGTGTGCAATGTGTTAATTACTGAAACTCTCCTACCAATTTGGTTTAAAACTGTCTCATCATTATTTGTTCATCAATAAAATCATGAAAAAAAAAAGAATCTTAATTTTACAACAATTTAAATTTTCATTACAGATTATGTTAGGAGAAGTTATGTAAAAATAGTGAAATCCTCCAAAAATGGTGTTTTTACTTCTCTTAAGGCATTTGTGACACACTGTACTGTAGGAAAAGAGATACGCTCCTCAGTACCAATACATTTTATTGCCTATTTATTAGGCCATAGACTGTGTGGGCTGAGTTCTCTGTTTAGTCTTAAGGCATATTTAAAAGTGACTTTTCAATACTTTGAGCACTTTCACTTCTGGCTTTGATAGAATTAATTCTTATCATACTGGCCTTCCCATTGAATAAAACACTGAAACTGAGCAAAAATATATGCATATGCCTATGATTGATTAGGTGTGGTTAAGTGTTTCCCTAAAATCCACTTGGATTGCTTGTTCACTGGTTGACAACACTAGGAAGTAAGATGTGACATTAAACCACGGAGCTCTGTGGGAGGTCCTTAAGTCTTTGGGGACAATGGGGGAAATGCCCTGAGGGAGCAGGGGGACTCCAGGCTTGGCTCCAGGTACACTGTAGCTGCCATGTGATCCTGCACATTCTTCTGCCAGGCTTCTTGTGCCATGACGAAAGCAGTGGGTAAGAAGCTGTCAGCAAGACAGTGCCATGCTGCTTGTACCTTCTGCCTTTAAATCAGCAACGTAAATAAATTCCTTCATGTTATTAGTAGTCTAGTGTCAGCTATTTAACTGATTCATGCAGCAATGTTTTCAGAAATTGTATACCAGTGCAATTCCTCTGAGAATGGAAACTCCCAAGAGAAGCACTTTAAGTGCCACATACATGTCTGTAGACAGCCCCACAATAATAATAAAAGGAGCTTCAAAGCAGGAAGAGCATGGAAATCTCCATGAGCTGAGCAACAGTCAGAGTTCCCTGAGCTGACACAGCTGTGCTACACCAGAGGAGGCATCTGAGAGGAAGTGGAGTGTGTGGACACCTTCAGAAATCTGCAAAAGACTTCCACAGGCACATGACCAATGTTCTCAATGGGGCTGTTCACACTGAACAGAAAGGCTACTCCTTGTAATTAAACTGGGAATGAACAGTGCAGCTCAGCCGCAAATCCAGCCCCTCTGGGGCAAAGAACTTAGTAACACATGGTCACACGTGAGCAGCTGCTGAAATACAAGGAGGCTGAACTCTTAGGAAGGTGGCAGATTCACAAGGAGTCAGTTCTGTTCCAGTTCTAGGTTAATAAAAATAAGTTTAATGTCTAGGAAGATCTGAAAAGACAATTTAGTGGCTGTGTGTCATTAATTTACTGGGTATGGGGGAATACTTTGAGTATTCCAGAGAGATTCTGTGTCTAAGTATCTAAGAACATGATTATACAAACAAATTCAAAGTTAACAGCCTAATAGATAAGAAGTCAAATAATTTTAGAGAAATATAAATCAATCCAGAATATAAATTTTCTATCAACAGTTTCCAATGTACAAATATTAAGTACTTGCACATGGGATGACTAAAACTCCTGCCCATGCCTACCATGGAAACCCTTAAACACAGAGATTTTATATCACAGATCTAGAAATGGGCAAAGGATTATATGAGCACATTTTGAAAGTTTTATAAAAACACAAAGTTTTATCTTAACTCATTCATGACTCTGTTCTACCTCTTTGTTATGGAACTTTAAAATTATTTTCTGTGAAAATGTTTTTGTCCTTTTGATGTTTCCAAAAGAATTGGGGAGAAAATGAAATGTTGTGAGGGCTGAATGAGATATAGGGTTTTGTTTTTTGTTGTTTTTTTTTTAACAACAGAGAATAAAAAAAACCAGGGAAAAGCACTGAAAGTGAAAGCCAATAATTATCTTTGTCAGAACTACTCATAAAAGCTTTTTTCTCTTTGTAAATGAAAATTCTCAATGCTGCCTTTCTGATATGTTTTGAGCAACTTAAATCAAAACTCTTTTTGAAGAAGTTACTTCCTAAAATGTGCACCATGGGACAGCAGGAAGTATCTTCAGCTTTTATTTTTAAACACAGAATACCTTAAAATAGCATCCATACCTATAGAGTGGCTGATCTTTATGCTAAACCAAATATACATATGGAACTGATTTCCCTGAAAAAAATCTTTTCAAAGCAATGATTGAAATGAATCATTTAGACCAACTAGAATTCCAGGGCTTAATGATTGGGAAACTACCCAGAGAGCCTGACTAGGATGCCCTGTTAGAGTGTCCTGTAAGACAGCATTTCTCATCTCCAGATTATATTTCTTGTCTGCGTTTAGCAATCCTCACCACCCTGCCTTATTCCTCTGAAATGTGAGGTTGTTATCTTTCAAAAGACCCATTGGCGATGCTGGACTTTGAGTGGCAATTGGAAACATAGACTCTGATAAGATTGCCACAATTCAAAGGATGTCGCACTGTTCCTCCTTCTGGAGCTCTGACATTTCATTCAAGGCAGAAGGTACAAGTATGACTAGACCCTGATAGAAGCCGTTGCCCCACTGCACATACCACATGCCCTCACAGTCCTTGCTGGAGGTCTGCACATGCCTAAGAGGCTTGCATGGTAGGAGACCCTGTGAGTGCTCACATGCTTCCTCTGGATTTAGTTCCTGCCCCTTTTCTTTTTATGACTTTGCCCCATATATTTCCTAACATGCAGTAGTACAAATGTATTATTTGTAATGTATCTAGTCAGTAATACACTATCATAATATCCCAAAGTCACCAAGATGGTAACATTTAAAAATAACTCATTCTGATGAGCTATAGATTTATTTGCTTAGTTATTAGTACAATTTAAACGTTTCTGTTTCCATTTATGGGATTATCAGCATTACAGTATTTGGTGGGATGGACCAGAGGACAGTAGTGAATGGAGCAATAGGCCACCCTATCCTTTTAAAGTAATCCTTTTCACATGGGGTAATAATGACACCAGCACAATATTTTTGGGTTATGAATACAAGATTTTCTATAAATCTCATAAAACAAAGGAATAACGGTCAAGTGAAGTGGATGCACCAACACAAATTTTGTTTAGCGTCAGGACAATACATCAACTCAAAACTTCAGACTAGTTGGTGAGCCTGGAGTCCACCTAAAATTAAAGATACTACTGAAAATCCACAAGGCTGTAGGGAAAAAGGACCCCTTCTCCACTGCTGGTGGGAATGTAGACTGGTACAAGCATTATGGAGATCAGTGTGGAAACTCCTTAAGAAACTAGGACTGGAAACACCATTCAACCCAGCTATCCCCGTACTGGGAATTTTCCTGGGGGAACTCAAAACATCATATCATAGTGATATATGTGTACCTGTGTTTATAGCAGCACAATCTGTGATAGCCAAATCTTGGAAACAACCAAGATGCCCATCGCCTGAGGACTGGATGAAAAAGATGTGATATTTGTATACAATGGATTATTACTGAGCTATAAAGAATGATGAACTTGAAGCATTTATGTTTAAGAGGATGCCACTTGAAGATATACTCATAAGTGAAATAAAAAAGACCCACAGGTATAAATATAGTATAGTCTCCGTAGTATAAGAACTCAAAAGAAGAAATACGAATAGAAAGATATAACACAAGTAAAATGAAAGCAAGAACTTGAGGACTGGACAACGAGGAGAGGACAAGGAGAAAAGCTGGGAAACATGACAAGGACAAAGCTATACATTTATATGCACAAGATGGGTAAGGCAATGATCATGAGAAACATCAGCAGGTTTTTGAAAACTAGCAGTTAGTTAGTAGGATTCTCACCCTGGCTAACTATATATGCTGATACTAATGAACTAAGCAACTGCACTGAAGTTAGCACTATGTAATAGAAGGGTCATGCTTGGAATGCCGGTCATTTTGGTCTTCTAAATATTTACTGCTTGTCATGACATACCAGTTATTGCCATACTGTCTCTCAAATAAATGTTTGTTTAATAAAAAAGTATAATAAATGAAAAAAGAGACAAGAAAAAAATGTCACAGGACTGTCCTACTACAATGCTCTATATGGTTAGATTTCTAAAATTCTGTGAAAAAATCTTATAATTGTTTATTCATATTTTAAAAATATTTTTTTATTTTTAAAATTTTTTCTAGATATTCAGTAGAGACTTAAAATTTAACATATCAATACATAAGGAAAATACCTGCTCCATGTTATGCCTAAGAAGTTTGATATTCAGACAGATAATGAGGTTAAACCCAACTGCATATGTTGTAGCCTAATAATAAGCTTCTCTCCCAGAGGGTTAACAACCTAAGTTTGCAGACCAAAAATTAGAGAAAAAGAAGAGCTGCAAGGACAGCCAATATTTTGGCCCTAGCCTTTCAAGATCAGTGAAGACTGAGGACATAGGAGAACCTATACTGTATCATCATGTAACTCAGTTGTGTCCCAAATTTTCTGATCAAGGAGATTATGGGGTCACAGAGAAATGTGATTGATGACATAGAGAGTGCCTAAGTAGAGTCATATGGAGAGAAAATATTCTTTCAGGCTTTCACAGAGAGCAAATTGGTCAAGCAATGGCCATGATTCAGCTACATGGCTGACCTTGACAAACTGCAGTACAGGGTAACAAGATAAATCCTGAGGGGACTTGACTGACCTTATCAGATACAAAAGAGACATTTCTTGTTATATAAGTCTTGTTTTATCTTGGTCTTAACCATCCAGCAGAAAAGTATAAAAATGAGGTATTAAAAAGTAAAGCCATATTATTATGCTGCACTGTGAAAGGATCAAGTCAACAACTTCTGACACTGTCAGTCCTATTGATAACCCACTTCTATTATGGCCTACTGGACTATACTAGATTATTTTGCTGAATTTATGCACCTACAATATTTAAATGGCATTGTAATACCCATCTCTGATAAAACTAAACAAAAAAGGGTATACAAAGGAAGGATCATTTTGTATCTGTATTTACAAAATAGTTAGGATAGATATACAGCTACTTTCTCTTAATTCAATGAGAAGAAAAATTGTACTAGTAATATTTGGACAGGATATCATGTCTGCATCTTGTACTATGAATAACCACTAAGAACATAACAATATGGAATGTATTAATTATTGAAACTGTCCTATTAATCAGTTTTGAAACTGTCTCATTGCTGTTTCTCAATAAAATCGATTTAAAAAATCCACAAGGTGTTATACATGATTCTGAGGCAAATCCTGAGGTGATTTGACTGACCTTGTCAGGGAGGAAAAGTTACATTTTTAGTTATAGAGGCCTTGCTTTAACTTGGTCTTAGGTATCTAGCAGAAAAATGTGACCATGAGGTATAAAAATTAAAGCTACATTAATATGCTGAGCTATAAAATGCTCATGTCAACAACTTCTGACAGTTGCCAGTTGTGCTGATAATTCACTACTATTATGCACTATTGGACAATGTTGGGTTATTTTGCTGAATTCAGGTATCTACAATCTTTGGACGGGCATCAAGTACGAAAAGGTCCTTTAAAGACTTCTCCAAATACAGCTTCTCTCACTGCAGTGGAACATCCATCTCCAACAAAACAAAACAAAAAAGGGAGATATAGAGAAAGGACCATTTTGTTGTGAAAAAAAATATATTTATATATAAGGTAGTTAGGACAGATATACAACTACTTTCTCTCAATTCTTGGAGAAGAAAAGCTTGTACTAATGTAGTTTAGGCAAGATATCATGTCTGCATCTTGTCCTCTTAATAACTACTATGAAGACAACAATATACAATGTGTTAATTATTGTAACTGTCCTACTAACCTGTTTTGAAACTATTTCATTGCTATTTTATCTTTTTTTCCTTATTAAAATGAATAAAAATAAAAATAAATAAAATTAAAGACATTGATAAGATATGCGTTCCTTGTCATCTAACAAATGCAAACATGCATCGGATCATTTTCAACACCTCCCTCCTCTCACTGTCCCATTGGTATGTGCTGATGAGTGTGTCTGTTCTTGCTCTTTTACATGAACATTGTTGTTATCAACTGTGCCATTTTTAAAACAATGTCATTGTGGGTACATTCTTCTATTTTTCAAGATTACTTTTCTAGTATTCTCATTCTCAATATTATTCCATGATTTTTGAGCTTTCAAATAATAAACACTATCACTTTCTAGATGTTGACACTTCTTTTTTTCTTCTTTTCTTTATCACCAGACACAAAGACAATGCTTCATTATCCACTTGGCCAGCTCCATGTTAGTTTTCCTTGACTGCTGACCTTCTACTGCAGCACCAGATGTGTTTAAATTGAAGAGCATAACACAAATTATCAAGAGTGTTAATGGTAACACTGGAAGTCATTCCACATTGAAATATTTAAAGCTGTTCAACCAATAAATACAAGTTAAAATCCTTGATTGGACCAAGATCATATATTTTTGTTTGCTATAAATGATATCAGGGGGAGCACAGGTAAACATCTGGGAAAATTGGATAAATAGCACAAAAACAAAGGTAATTTTCTAATATCATAATTGTACTATAAGAGCTGTCCAAATCAGTCAGTGGATTAAAGCAACTGAAATCAGGCACAGGGGCTGGGGGTTCAATCCCCAGGCCTGCCATGATGTCCCCACCCCTGGGGTGTGCTGAGATGGCAATTGAGAATGGGTGTGGTGGCATAGGCCTGTAATCCCAGCACTTGGGAGGCTGTAAATAGGTGTATCACTATGAATCCAATCTAGTAGTGAGACCCTGAACACCCTGTAGACCCTTCCCTAAAATAAATAATAATAATGACAATTGCACTATAAAATACAATTTTTCTTTTTCATTTCATACTCACATCTAAGAATAATTTTTATATTTAATAAATGCATAATACTTTGTAATGATAAAGTCAACATTTTTTAAGGTTTTTTTTTAACCTACAGTATTCAGAGCTCACTATTCTGGTTCTGTAGGAGGAAGATGGGTACAGAAATTCACAATTCTAAACTGTCTTATAGTTCACTTCAAAAAGATCAATGAAACTTTCAACCATATGGCTTTAAATATGCATGTTTTATATAGAAAATTACTCAACACATTTCTATGTTATTTGAATAACCATTATGTTTTTATGCATAAACAAAGAAAGATCTAATTGCCATTTGCATGGGTTGTTTATAGCTAAGTGGTCGATGAAGAAATGAGAGTCCATAGAAATGCTGCTGTGTGCTAAAATCAATTTGTCTTACTCATTTAATTGGGATGAGGATATCAGTTTATAGATCTTAGAAACATGGGCTTAAAAATGTTTCTCACAAACAAGAGCAGAGGTTAGAGAGGTAATCTATCAACTAAGTGCCTTAATAGGCTTTTCATACGGAATGTTTTATTTTCTCAGTTAACAATTTCTGATGTTTCAGGGGCTATATCACTGCAAAGAGAAACATGTAATTTCTAAGTCACGGAGATGCCCATAGTATGCTATGGGATATGCTGTTTCTCTGATGCTATAGCAGTTGTCTATCACTGCTGAGCACAAGAGAGCTGATGCTCTTGTTGTGGTTTAAATATATTCATATGGGAAATATACTTATATTACTAAATACACAATCTTCTGGATTGGTGAAACTGTGGAGTTGCTGCAAGAGGCAGGCCCAAGTTGGTTTTGGAAGCTCTATGACCCTGCACAAATACTTTGCCTTTGGATTACTGTTTTCTCTTCCATTTGGCTGATCCTGCATTTTAACTTTTAAGATCAACTGTATGTAGTCAGCAGCACTTTGGCTTCTTTCCATATTGCTTTGGGACTTGCAGTAGATCAAAGAAAAATTCCACACATCTGCTTATGAAATTGGTTGACTTAGAATAAGAAGGATATGCTTGATTCCTTACGATTCTAGAAAACAAAGCATCCTTTGAATAATAGAGTGGTTGTGCCCATCATCTGCAGCTTGTCAGGGAAAAACTGGAGACACGGGGTACACATGGTCTGGAAGAACTTCAGAAACTCTTCAAAGAGGAAAATCATGAAATTGAACAGTTCTTAGTGAAAGAATCAAAAAGGCAGAGAGATTGCAGAAGGAAACTTGGAAGAGCTTTGCTTGCTGGCATTGGTTGAAGTGTGACACTCGTGGAAAGTTTTTCCTCCTAATTCCTTCTCCAGCCTAGGGAGGATGAGCCAAGCCTGCCGTGAAGTGACTGAACATCAGTGTACCTGTTAAAGTACTCAGTGTTTGATGTCATGTACAAACATGTACAAATTCAAACGATGTTGTAGTGTTCTTTTAGTGAGTGGTTAGCACATGAATTGTGACCTCCAAATGTCTTATGTATCCAACATTGCTGTTGTGTATGTGGCTGGCTTCTGTTATGAAACTAGAAACTTCACTAGGAAAAGGATTTATCTAGTCATGACTTTAAAAGCAAATTACATGTCCATGTTCTTTCTGCTCTGACTTCTCTGAAAAACAGTATTTTCAGCTGATAGCCTTGGAGTTCCCTCTTTGTCTTCTTGTCTCCAAGTTTCAGTTCTTTACAATAAGAGGATAAAGATCATGTGAAGATTCACTTTCCCCTTGTAAGTCATCTTCTAGGAACACATTTTCTCAGATTTGTATTTCAAAGCTGTCTTTTGAAAATGTAACTGAAAAGTAACAATAATGATGAGGATGATGATGATTGCTAACCACCTGCAGAGGCAGTTACATAAATTCACTCAAATACTTACGTTAGTGATTTATTATGTCAAAAATAAAATACAATAAAAATAAACTTACTTATCAAAAAATACAGAAAGCTATCCTTGGTATTCATTTATTTCAGTACAACCACCCTGAAGCAGAACACAGGGACAAGACAGTTATACCTTCTTCTTTCTGTCTTTTGTTTCTTTTGATAAGAGATTTTTGAAATATAATTTAAAATGATTTTATACCAGTATAACATATTAATTTCACACTGTAAATGTTTTCAGTCATTAAGGCATATGTAAAACCATACATGCAACTTCAGCTTTCTTTCTCCAAATTAAAACTTAAGCCCTTAAGGTAAAATAAAACATGAAAATAATTTCAATATAGATGAAATAAACCAACTTTAAATACAATATTTAAGTTTAGAATGTTTACTTAAAAAATAAACTTTCAAGAGTTACTAAGATGGACAGATGTTTTGGCAAATGTGCTACAAAACTCTCTTGGAAACAGTTTCAGATACTTAATCAAAAGTTAACAATTTCATTAGAAATCCAAACACTATATTCTAATCTAGGCAGTTTCTTATTTATTAATGTCTGGGAATTTTCAATTGTGAACACTGGGCAACTTGTGCAGAAAGGAACACTTCTAAATTAGTAGCCATTTTCCTTCATGTAGTATATTTCTGGCAATTTTTTAAATGATTACCAATGACCAATTTTCATTTATGCTGATGCAGAACATTAATTAAATATACTTTAAAACTGCATTCTCTATAAAACAATTTATAAAAGTGTATCATGAAAAAGGAATATCTTGATTGTCAACATGATTGTATGTTAGTTGATTTTTGCCAGAGTTAGAATGATTGTCCCACTTGAATGTGCAGTGTAGTTAGCAAATCAAATCAAGTACTAAAACGGACTGTGAAGACATGTTAAGTAGGATTTTATAGTCAATTTTAGTGGAATATAACCCTGGAAATATACAGCAGTATAGGTGTTAAAATACCAATAGGAAACCTTGGGGAGAATGCAATCCCAGTCAGGCAATAAATATAATCTGGAAATGGAAAGGAAAAAAAGTTCACGTATTTGTTAATGATGGGACTATGCTGTCATAAAGATGGAAATCTTTGTTCATTAGGACAGAGCTCACCACACTGATACATATCGACCTCATATCTTTTTCTATTAAAGCATGTTGGTTCAATCTGAAGTGTTTTCAAATTTATGCTTCTGTGGTTTGGGACATTATACTGTGGAACTTATAGTCTTCATAAGCAAAGTCACGTATTTGTATAGAAATAATGGTTATACCCTCGCAAGTTTATTGAAGGTGAACAAATTACCGAAACTGCAGATGATTATAAAAAGTTGGTATTATAAAACCTTGCATTAAGAAATTAGAATTTCTTCTGTAGAAATCAAAATAGTTGTGTCTATGGAACTGCATTTTCTGAACTGTGCAGAGCACCTCATCTGGCGGAGTTTAAAATATACACATATTAGAAGCAGGTGCCAAGCATCAGACATTTCACCTTAATGGGCTTATCCTGTAATGCTTCCTTAAAATCCTTCAGAATAAATTCAATAAACTCTCACATTGTATCATAAAAATGGAAATAATCATGCCTGGAAATGTTCTGGATTCCACCAAATCTGGCCGTGAAGTGCAAATTTCCCACATAGGTTTTGAGAAGACCTCTGATCATCTCTGACAGTACAGTAGGCAAATGGGTACGGCACCATTCATGTAACTGTAGTGAAGAAATTAACTGGGTTCCATAAAATTTAATGTTCTGTGGATTCAGTTTAAAGACATATCTGAAAAGCTACATGCTTTATTTACTTCTAATTGGTGGTTTCCATGGTGAAAGAGATGAATGAGTCAGCCCCTGTGGTTTGGTCACTCCATTGTCATGCCACAGAATGTAAGTGACAAAGGGCTTCACTACTGGGGAATCTTTACCTTTAACTCACTCTAGTTGTATCTCATTGTTTTTATCAATGTTTATTAACACAGTACCTTCCAAAGCATAGACAGTGCGCACCTCCAGGCAAAGATATTCATGACCGGGAAAATAAAGTTCTCCTGCAAGGCAAAGTGCACACAAATTTACTCCTGGTCTTTTAGCAGGATATGGGATCCCTCAGCAAGGATGCTCAACTGAAATAGAAGCTCACTGTGTAGCAGGGGTTCAATCAACCCACTCCATGTGCTTCCCAAGTGACTTCCAAGGAAAACCTGCGAATTTACAGCTTCCTGCTGTGCAGCAAGCAATGCGTCATTCTGTTTCTAACTCAGAAGTTGCTTATCTCCTCCAGCTTCTATGAAAGGTAGCAGGATCACGTACAAGGTCCAAGCAGGTACAGGAGAGCTCACCACAGCTCCTGTCGCACAGCACACTGTTCACTGGCAGCGTAATAGCAAACCTTCTTGGAGGTGAAATAAAAGAGAAATTTTATTTTCTGTTGCATAAGCAGGAGTATGTGCTTTCTTTTGCACTGTAGCCTGGTCACTGTGCCAAATACAAAGTGGAGGAACACATACACACACGCACACACACACACACACACACACCCCACACTCAAACACCTTAATGCTAGATACTGCTTTAATTCAATTTGGTTGCCCACAGACAAAATTGTATTCACAATTTGTTATTATAAATATACTTCATGTACACTTGCATTCTTGTGGAACATTAACATGTATTTTGAAACTTGCTATAAAAATATTTGCAATTTTGAATATGTAAAGTTGCTTTTGATTTCATCCAAATTTTAGTTTTAAAATTCCTACAACAAACTTGTCCTCATTTCATCAAAAACTCACCCTGATAACGCTGTTTACTAATGCTATGGTATGCAAGTTCTTTGCCGTCTGTGTACCAACTGCAATACCAGTGCTCTATGACATGTGTACGTGCATCCTATCCTAATTGCATAACCCAAAATCACAAAGATAAGTATGTGAAAACAGAAAGCAATTCTTGCATCAGTTATGTAAAATCACTGCATAGTTTTGATAAGGCAGCACATATTCTGATTTTAATCTTGAAAAACTTGGGTTTTTTATTTATTTATTTTTTTTTGTATTTTAGTAAGGGTCTATAGTGTCTCCCTGCATAGATTGGACTTGTAGTGATCCACCTGTGTTCTGCCTCCCAAGTGCTGGGATTACAGGTGCATGCCACCACGCCCAGTCTCAATCACTGGCTCAGTGTGCTCCGGCTGCAGACACAGCCAGTAGGCTGGGGATTGAACCTCCAACCCTGCGTCTACCTAAGCAGGTGCTTTAATCCACTGAGCTAGTTGGCCAGCCCTTAATCTTGAAAACACTTGTGTTCTTTCCTATAGCAAAAAGTTAGAGGCATAAGACTGAAGGAAAAAAGCAAGATTTTGAACTTGGATGAAAAGTAATGGGATAGGAAGTAATTTTAATAGTGATATGAACTGAATAAATTTAGAGTGAGTACTAAAGACAAAAGCTACTAGTAGTGTACAGACCAGTTGCTGTGCACAAAAAGGCAAAACATTAATATTCTGGCCAGCGAAACAAAGAGCTATTTGTAAATATAGAATACACCTTTAAAACACAGTGCTGTGGTGAGAATAAATACTTCAAATTCTAACACACATTTACAGGTTTATAGTAACAAAGTGAAGATATGTACAGTCTCCAAGGTACAGGGCAAAATATGGCCATGCAATACACTTGTTTAGAGGATAAATTTGGATCTTGCTCCCCGAGAAGTACCTTAATTATATGGGATATCAGGCTTCCACATTACATTTTCATACGTGGTGATAATATACTTTGATCTCGCCCCCTACTTCAAAACAGATAATTTAGCTATTTTTTCTTTATGTATTTAGTCCAGGGTCTACAGGGTTTACGACACAGATTGGACTCGCAGTGAGCCTCCTGTTTTCAGCCTCCCAAATGCTGGGATTACAGATGCATGCCACCACGCCCATAGATTGAACTCCAACTGCTGCATCTGCCTAAGCAGGCACTTTAATTCTCTGAGCTATGTACATTTTAATTTAAAAATATTAAAACTTTATAACATGAGAGAGCACATGATATATTTTTGGGTCATGTTTATAGTGCCTAATTATTGTGTATTTTTTCAGATTGAACTCAGAACCTTGTGTTTGCCAGGCAAGTGCTTACTCTACTAAACTACCTCCCCATCCCTCAGAATACTATTTCTAACTTCCATTTAACTTTAATCTTCTAAAACTCAATTTTTCATTCTTATATTTAGCATCAAATTTTCTTAAATATGAGTACAAAAATTTAATTTATAGTTGAAGCCATGTGTTTATTTCTATTAATATTTAAAATATTTGTAATATATTCTCTGAAGTAGATGTTTGTAATGTTAAGTAAGTTATGTGTCTAATATATCCTTCAGGACTGGGGAGGGAGCTCAGAGGTCTGAGTGCCTGCCTGGGAAAGTGCAAAAACCCAGGTTCAATCCCTGGTATCACATGCCATGCTGGCCAGTGAAAACAAGCATGGTGGCACATGTCTGTAATCTCAGCGCTTGGACAGCTGAGACAGGAGTATCACTACAAGTCTGAGCTGCACAGAAAGACCCTGTGCTTGGGCCAGGGAGATAGCTCAGTAGAATAAGTGCCTGCCTGGAAAGTGCAGGGTCCTGAGTTCAATCCTTGGTACCACACACAAAAAAAGGCCCTGTCATAAATAAATAAAAGTTTAAAAGTAGCCAAATATATCTTTCATTTAATAACGACAAAATGCGTAATGGGCATAGGAAGCTGGAGATGAAGAATGGATTGTTACACTGACTTCTCTGTGCAACTCATCACACAGGTGCTCCACTTGCAGTCAGCCTAAGAGGATGAGGAGTGATCCAAAACTATGAGACTTTAACATTTAAAAAATTTGCACTAGAAGTCATTTCCTGTAATCCTAATGAAACAACTCCATTCATTTAGAGGAGACTTACCCATCGCTTTTGTCATGTTCCCTAGCAATTCTGAATTCTTCTTTCATGAGTGTCTTTAGTTGTGTTATTGTTGCTGCCTCTATGTCCTGAACCAGTTCAAACTATTTACCTTTCATGGTCACTTTGACCTTGGGGAAAAGCCAGAAGTTGCATGGTAAGTGATCCAGTGAGTGAATAACACAGATAAGAACACCCTGCAGTTAGCAGGTTTAGGAGCCTGGCTGTCTGCTGGAAGCAGTGGGCAGCAACACTGACTGTATTTCTGATCAAACCTTATAAAAACAGTCACAAAAGAGGAATTCCAGACATGGTTGTATAAATTGACAAGAATGATGGCACAATTTTTGTTCAAAGAAAAGAAGGTTTTCTGAAGGGAATTAATATAAATGTGTTCATAGAATAGTAATTATTTATTAATTTAAGCATTCTTTTCATATTTTGATTATCTCATATATATTAGAAAATAATGATTATGCTCCTGGGGTATATGTTTTTCTGTCTCTCTTTTTCTTTCACTCAATATGTGAGAAGTTATTTATAAACTAAGATTATTTATTTATTTATTTATTTATTTATTTATTGGCAGAACCAGGGATTGAACTCAGGCCCTTGTGCTTGCAAGGCAAGTGCTTATTCTACTTATTCTACTGAGCCATCTTTCCAGCTCCGACTAAGATTATTTAAATAGTGGATTTGTTCAGTGCTTGTTACAAAACAGGTAAATCAAATTTAAATGTAATTCAAATTTAATTTACTGGTCTGGCAAGATAGCTCAGCAAGTCTAAAGCACCTGCTTAGGCAAGCTTAAGCAAGCATGCAGGGATTGCAGTTCAACTGATCCCAGGTACTACATTCCATGCCAACCACACCCTCAGGGTGGGCAGAGCTGGCCACAAAAAAGAAAATGATTTGCCATCTGAATCTATTACATCATTTAGATTTTAAATTCTCACATGTTTTCATTCTCCAGTATTCATTTATATATGAGAACTCTTCTGCATAATATCGGAATGATGTATCACTAAGATTTGATAGGACATGTTTCATTTGTCTCTATAATATCTCCTGCATCTTTTTGCACAAATTGTGTGGATAGGTACACATAAATGCTGTACTACAACAAGCACAGAATGATATGGACTAAGTGTACCTTCATGGGGTTAAGGTCAGGTACATGGAGATCGTGAAGAGAAACTGAGGCACACACTGACTGAGCCACAGTGCTTATGTGGATTGACCAGAGTAGTAACTCAGAAGATTCAAAATTCAGTCTGGCAGAAATGCATCTCTGAGTGCTAGAGACTTAGTAAATTTGTGTGTTTGTGTCA
Source organism: Octodon degus (assembly GCF_000260255.1). Classification (NCBI taxonomy): domain Eukaryota; kingdom Metazoa; phylum Chordata; class Mammalia; order Rodentia; family Octodontidae; genus Octodon; species Octodon degus. Next base: position 1,045,508 of record NW_004524718.1, read on the forward strand.
TTACTCAACTTAATGCCTTTGAACTAAGTTATGCTACTGATCTTTATTTATTAATCTTTCAATTTTTAGTAAGTAGAAAATGATTAAAAATAGAAATGATATAAAATTTCATTACACAAAATAATAGGAATTTGACAATGGTTGCTGTGTTGTATATTGTTATTTTCAAATTAGTTGTTTAGGTTACTAGATATAACCCTGAAAAATTGGTAAAAAAATAGTTATAAGACATTAAAAATAAAAAATTAAAAAATAAAAATAAGCATTGACTTCTTCCAATAGACCATCAGAAATCAGCAGTATAGTTACACAGCTCATATACATAAATATATCTTTTTCCCATTTTTCTTTTGACCTTTTCCTCATCCCAGTTGTTCCTTCGCATTCAATAGATTCTCTCACTCTCACAGTATCCATTGTACCTTTCAGATTATATGTGCTCTTTCAGGTTCTCACTCTAGTGAGACAATACAATGTTTGTACATGTGGGTCTGATTTATTTCACTTAAGGATATGGTCTCTAGGGTCCAGGGAGATGGCTCAGTGGAATAAGCGTTTGCCTGGCAGGCACAAGGGCCTGAGTTCAATCCCCGGTTCCAAAAAAAAAAAAAAAAAAAAAAAGAATATAAAAGAATATGGTCTCTAATTGCATCCATTTACTGACAAAAGTCTCAGATTTATCCTATTTTACAGCTGACTAATATTCTATTGTATAAAACTACTACATCATTTTTACCCATTTCTCAGTTGTTAAACCTTTGGATTGCTTCAAAAATTGCACTGCTATAAACATGGGTGCACATACACCACTCTGGTATGATGTTTTTGGTTCTTTTGGAAGAATACCTAGGAGGGGAGTAGCTGGATTGAATGGGACCTCTTATCCTAGCTTTGTGAGGAATCTCCAAACTGATTTCCATAATGGTTGTACCAGGCTGCACTCCCACCAACATTGGAAAAGAGTTCCATTTTCTGCAGTCTCTCCAGCATCAATGATTGGTTGGCTTCTGAATGATATCCACTCTATCTCATGTAAGGTGGTACCTCAATATTGTTTTATTTTGCATCTCTTGAATGACCAAAGATGATGAAAATGATTCTGTATATTTATTTGCTCTTTGTATTTCTTCATTATTGAAGGTGAATATTCATCTCAGATGCCAATTTTTGGATTGTAATAACCTTTTTAAAAAAATTTCAATCCTTTCATTTTGAGATTGAGTTCTTTCAAGACTCTAAATTGCTGAAGGTGCCCACCTCCTTCATTAAAAATTCTGGGATTACTGGAATGTGCTTCCAGGACCGGCTAAATTTTAATGGCAAAAATGACAAACAGAGAGAGTAACATGTCAGTTGCTTGTCAAGTATTTACCTTGGTGGAGGCAGAAAAGCAGCCTGCCTTCTAAAAAGAAAGTTGGATAATTTAAAGAATTATACAATTCTTACATTCCTTGTAATTTTTGAATTTTATTTTAAAGAGAACAAAAAACAATAAAAATGATACAAATTTTCAAAACAAGATAAAAAATTAATGATGGTTATTATATTGCATATTATTATCTTCAAAATAGTTTCTCAGATTGCCAGATATTGGCATGCAAAATTGATCGATTTAAGCACTTAACTATTTCATGCAGTGTGCTAATAGAACTTAGTAGTACAATTATTTATTTATTTATTTATTTTTGTATTTTAAGGATGGGTCTACAGGGTCTTCACGTTCTCACTTCCAGATTGGACTCGTAGTGATCTGCCTGTTTACAGGCTCCCAAGATCTGAGATTATAGGCATGTACCACCATACGTGGTCTAAATTGTTATCTCAGCATGCCCTGGGGGTGGGGCTGGCATAGCTGGCCTGGGGATCAACAGCCCCCCTCCACTCCTGTTCCTGCTTGCAGGCACTTTAATCTGCTGAGCTATTTGGATGGCTCAGGAGTAAAATTATCTTACCTATCATTTTCCCTTCCTTCTTTTCTCCTTTCTGTCATTCCAGTTCTTTTATATTGAGTAACTTCCATCCCTTTTACAATATCTATTCTGTCTTTGAAATAGATGAGACTTAATGTGTAAACATCCTACTGTCTCCCTACTGTGAGAAACCAAAAAGAGTAAAGCAGTGATTGGAAGGTGAAAAAGAACAGGAATGAAGACACCTGGAGAGGAACTGAGAAGGGGCAGAGGATGCTGTGGCTGCTTAGGGGCTGGGCTATTCTTGTCTAAAGAAGACTATAGCTCTCAGCAGGTAGAATGCAGGAAGTACTGCACTGGCCTGGCCAAATTGTAAGGTGTTATTAACCCTTACGGGAAAAAGATAAACAGCTAGCACTGAAATAATGTAGACCTGGTGGAAGCCTGGTCTCTAATGTGCTTTCAACCTACTGTTTTCTGGTGTCTTGATCTGTTCTCATCTAGTTGATTTTCATCTTATCACAGAAATCAGTGTCCACATTATTTTTCTGTTTTTAATAATACTTTAGGACAATTTATGCAAATTTAAAGTACTTTGTTAGTTGTTACATGCATATAAAATCTTATGCAAAGAATAGCTGTATTTAGCCTTGCATGATACCTTCTAAATAAGATGAAGAAAATAAATATTTCTTATTAATTACACAAGTAGCATATACATTGAAAGATTTTATGCAAAGCATCAGTCATTTCATATGACAATTTCTTTGAGAAGGTGAAAGATGAGTTAAATTTCTTCTCTTTCATACTGCTTTGTTTCTGTAACTATCCAGTTTCAAGTCGACAGAAAGTTGTATTTGACATCTAACTAAAATCTCTTCTACCAGTGTAACAGGTAGACCTAATACACTAGAAGTGTCAGCTGCTAATAATTTTCATTCTCATGCCATTCCACTGTCACCTTTTTGTAAGAATTACTCTCTTAATAAATCAGAGCTGCCATGCCAGGAAGATACTTTCCTCATCTCCAAGTGGAACCAATAACCACCAGAACCAGTGACTGGTTCAGAGGGTGAAACAAAATTATTAACCCTTATGGGACCTGGAGGGAAAAACATGCTGGGGAGTCCCCTGAGATCTGCTGGTGACATTGGGGCTCACTGCTTCCAGCCTTATATCACTTGCTCAATTTCTTCCTCTTGAGGATCTTGCTTCAATAAAACAGCTTGTTCAAAATCCATAACTGCAGTCAGAAAACAGACAACAAACATGGAGAAAGTATGGATTATGGAGATGTATCTCTTTGAAATTGTATTTTGTTGGCTAAAACAAAACTTATCGTCCATTGGTAAATATACATCATATAAAAATAATAAAGTAGAAGTCTTGCACAAATGGTTAGGTAGTAAATCTGAAACAGGAAGCAATGGCAAGTGAGCTTCAATTAAACATATTTTCTCCCTGTAGATGAATCCTAAATTAAAATAATTTATATTTTAACTTGCTTTAAACTGTTGTTTTAATACCACATAATTTCCAACAGCTTGATGGACATCTGCATTTATTTGCATGAATACTTAACATGAATAAAAAGTGAACTCATTATTTGACTCTGAAAAGTATGTTTTTTGTTTGCTTTGAAGTATCCCGTGTTATACATTATTTAGACAACAGAATTGAGAGAGAGAGAGAGAGAGAGAGAGAGAGAGAGAGAGAGAGAGAGACCTTCCCCAGAGTTCATGCTCTTTTTTTCCACACAGCATTTTAACAGTCACCTTCTCTTCCTGTTGCTGCATGACATGTAGCCTTTTACCTAGTCCAAGGAAGAAATAACAGCGTGTGGTCATTGCATCTTTCCTGCCTTTGCTCTTCATTTGATGTTAAATTTAGCATTCAATGCAAGCCTTTAAACATAAATCAAGTTAAAATGTTTCTATAAATTGAAATTATGAATTAGTAATCAAAACATTCAAAAATATTCATGATAAACACATTTCTCTCCCTTGACAATTGATTCTTTACCTGCAAAATACTATTCTTTTTAATGGTCTTCTTTAAGAACTCTGATGTAAAAATTTTGCACAATGAATTCTCACATAATTTTGCTTTGAAGGAATATGTCAATATTAAATAGGACTTTATAAAAAGTTTTGTATGTGTTGGAAATCTTGAGATAATTTTCATAAAGTTTATGACATGAAATTGTAACTTTCAGGATGTTAATGTTCAACTGTTAAAATGGGCCAACACCTGGATGTGAATTACTACTTTTCAAATCAGACCTTACCTTATTTTAGAGTTATTTATTCACCTCCCTTAGCATTCTTAAACTTACTCCCTGATTTTAATGTTACTCAGAGATCTTGGTACTGAACTCAAATCCCTTGTCACCAGCATTTGAATATGTATTAACTTGATAAGATTAACACAGCTGTGTAAACATATAGAACACAGGTAGGATGAAACCTTCTGTGTAAATGTTTACACCAATGCTAATAATTGGAATTATTTATGTGAATTAAACACTGTTTTGTAATGCAAAATAGAATTTCTTTGAAGGTCACCTTGTTATTTTGATATTATTGACAAAATTTAATTCTTTTTATGGCTCAGTGGTAGTCCACTGTACTCCAGATTGACCGCATCTTATCGCAATAACCTTTTCTCAGGTGCTATGAATTGAATAAATAAATAAAAATATTCCAAAGGTGATGAGGGCATTACATTGTGACTAACTCCACAGAACATTCCAGATAAAATTTAAGAATTTTTATTCCTTTACATTTTCATTTAAAACCCTTTGAGAATTTAAATAGAAAGGAATCAAATTTGCAGATCCCATGAAAAGCCATTTGATCTGTTTTCAGCCACCAAGAAGAAAACTGAACTTCTAATTTATATTTCCAAATTTCTCATGACAAGGTACTATCTGGGACATTTAACAAAGTAGTAGACTCTAGGATGTACATTAGGTAGTTTAATAGAATCAAGATATCCAAATGTCGTTAGCCCTTTACTGCTGAACATCTTTGAAATCTTACTGTACTATTACTCTACCTCAATCATCACTCTCTCCTTCACATTTAAAATAAGATCTCTCCATCTTCTAGAGCTATCTAATCTCACTTACTAATGGAATCAATTTTATCTATTGACATTAATAAGAAATAAAGCTTCTGTCAG
>NW_004524718.1:1051305-1052964 GCF_000260255.1 Octodon degus
TTTGTTTTTCAATATTTATGTAATCTTACAACATTCAAATAACCTTCAAGTCAATATGAAACCAGGGAACATATAAAGAATGGAAGCATACATTAATTAATCAACTGACTTGATTAGTACATAAATGAGATTAAGAAAAGAAATACAAACTCAAATCTTTAGACAGAGTTGACATCTAGAAAACATGGGAAATTCTTTTAAAATATAAATAATACATTTAATGTACTAATCCTAAGTGAGTGCAAATAATTTTTCTGAATGTCATGGGCTTTACAAACATAAAAGTCTACAAAAAAACCTAAAAATTAGTTACAGATTTTAAAAATAACACACAGCTACCTGAAAAAGAAATGGCAAGGGGCTGAGGAGATGGCTCAGTGGAATAAGTGCTTCCTTGGCAAGCACAAGGGCCTGAGTTCAATCCCCGGTTCCACAAAAAAAAAAAAAAAAAAAAGAAATGGCAAATAAAGGATAAAGGATATACCTTCTGACATATTAGACCATGAAGCAAAAAGGTGCACTATCAGAATCAAAAGTGAAAATACAGCAGCTGAGTAAACTATAACAGAAGATGCACAGAATTTTGATATAAGAAAGACTAAACCATGAGCTGACTCTCTTTAGGAGTCTATTAAAGAAAGTAACAAGTGATTTAAGTTTATTTTTGAGAGACTTAAAAAAGCAATTAATTGTTGCCTGTTGAGGAAACCGGGCAAAGGAACAGCAAATTGTGTTTTTATATTCCAAGAAAATTTTACTATTTTGAAACACTTAGAATAGGATGGAAGAAGAGATAGGATATGTTAATGAAACTGAGTCTTAAATGAAAGAGGCAGTGAGCCTCTCCCAGGCAACTCCGTGAAGAGGAAAAATGATTATCCGCTGTCAGCGCGCCATCTGCTGGAAGACCAGTTAATAAACACAACCACCTCAGAGGAGAGAAAGCGGTTCGCTGAGGCAGTCTGGTAACGTCCTCCAGGTACTTCAGATTGCTAAAGTACACATTGAAAGGTTTAATGCACCCCTGGGGAATATAATCATAACATGAAAGCTAACTTCAGAGTGAAAAAGTGTAATAAAATTACTAAGCAATTAAATTGATTCCCGTTAAATACAAGTTTGCAATTAGTATTCCTGAAAAACGTTTGTTTCACACACAAAAAATATACATACAACACTGATTATTATAATAGTTAATTGAAACACTAATTATGATATCTTATCTTAAAAAATAGATTTTCTCTTCTCTACAACTTGGGTAATAAAATTACCCTTTGTTGATATAAAAAGATTGCATACTCCATTTTAGATTTTACATATGTTCTTCAAAGAGTTACATATATAATGCACAAGTCATTTTTATGTATCTATGTAGGTTTCAAAATGTAAAAAGAGAGTAAGATCACGGGCTATGAACACTGTCCACTATGTGCGCAGACCTCTTCCAGTCCACAAGAGAGCAGGACCATCACAATGGTGTCGTAAGTGACGACATATGTGGGGGGTCCAGGGATGCTCGCTGTGGTCCAGTCGCAACAACGCTGACCGAATGGACTCCTCAGTCAATTTACTGAACCATGAAAAATGCTGCTCCATTTTATGCTTCTGTGCTTCAGGCTTTTTATTGAAAAGTAAAAGCAAATCAGCTAGCACTGCAGT